>NW_024581632.1:10000-119218 GCF_017639235.1 Corvus kubaryi
GATCTCTACTACCTGAAGAGCAATTTTATACTAATGACTTCCTTTTTTCAATAATTATATTTCCTTTCTGTTACTCTGTCAATAAATCTGTAATTTTAATATGAAATGTAGAATGTGAAAAAAGATTAAGTTGGAAAGGACTTCTACAGTCACCTAATTCAACTTCATGCTTAGAGCAGGACTAACTTAGACATTAGAACAGTTTGATGAGGACCTTGCGCAGTCAGGTTTTGAAGACCTTCCTGCTACAGTCCTGCTAATGCTGCCTTGTATTAAGTCAGCCTTCACTGCTGCAATGGTGAACTTCCAACTAACATTTATAATGCTGACAATCATGGCCTCTAGTAACTTCTTTGCAGATCTACTATCTAAATAGTCAATTCCTTTCCTACACCGCTGTATGGGACTATTCTGTCCTAGCTACAGGACTTTTCCATCATTTCTGTTCAATTTCGTGAGGCTTCTGTTATCAGTTGCTTGTCTAGGTACCTTGGAATGGCAGCCATGCCCATCAATGCATCAAGCACTATCCAGATTACTGTAATCCACTAGCATCCAATAGCATCCTGCTAGGTATGCTTTTGTCCAAGTTGTTGACTAAAATGCTAAGAATACCATCCCAAGTATCAAACCTAAAGGAACATTATTTAGACTCAGAACAGCTGACTACCACTTTTTTCCCCCACCCACTGGAAGGTATTCTATTCCAATAGTACTAGATATGGCATAATATAATAAACTGTTGTAGAATCACAAAAGGAAAGGATGGGAAGGAAGCTACTGGGTTAAGATAGTGAAAAAAAAAAGAGGAAAAGATGCCTCAAGGATGGTTGAAACTGGGATCTGGCAGCTCTCACAGGGAAAGAACTGAGGTCATGAGGCAAGTTAAAGGTTTTAGCAGACATAATCAAGTAACAGATGCATATATGTTGGCACATGTACAAAATACATTATGTCTTGTTGTATCTTCGAACAGTTCATGTCTACTTCTTACAAGGAGAAACACTGAAGTTGTTTTTATAGAATGTTAATCCCAGAAGAGAAAGAATGTTAATCCAAAAGAAGATGAATTTTGCTATAAGTAATTTGAAAATCCTAATTTCATTCTGCCACTGTTGTTTGGTGTCTATCAAACTGAGGTCAGGACATTCTCACGGTAAATTCCAAACCTTCACTTTTTGTCCTCATAGCACTGTTGGCAAGATCCTGAAAGATCCCTACCGAATTGAAATGATGCTCTGCTGCGTGATTTTTGAGCCTGAAGTGTGAATTCCATAGTTTGCATGAACTACCTACATCTTTCTGCTGCCAGCTCTGCTCTTACATGCCAGGGCACATCAATCCCAACTAGCAACATCCTGAATATTAGTCTATGGTCTATTCTGAACTCAGCAAAAACACTGTACAAAAATACATGATGACTCCCCAGTATCCACAAAACTTCCTATTGGACTGAAAAGACAAAAATTTAATTGTCCAATTGCTGTCAAGGAAAAAATAAACAAACTCTACAGATATACAACGTAAGAGTAATAAACATTAACTTTTTTAGGATCATTAGGCTTCTGTTCCTCAATCATAAAAGACTAATAAACATTTCATCATCATAACATTTGTATAATTTTAAAAAAATTTGTTAATTACAAAGATTAAAACCCACTTTTGTTCCTTCCTTATTTATTCTGGAAAATATATTCCATTCCTAAAATATACTGAAGTGCTTACTTCTGCTGGTGACCTTAAGAGCTTAATACCTGCCCATACACAGCCTTAGTTCTGAATACTCATCCAAAGAAGATTTTAATTTTGGAAAATTATGTTTAAGAAGATAATGTTGCTCAACTAAAATGTTCTCTTGAGGGTAAAAGAAAATAAAGCAAAACAAAACCCATCAGTGAAAAATTTTCCTTAATGTCTGAACTGCTGACCAGTGTTACTGGTTACACTGTATTTGAAGAGATATGAACTTTTGCTTCAGCATGCTGACTGTCCCATACCACCAGAAGATCTAGCAGTACCTGCTTATTGACATTTGCAGCGTGAGATTTTTCACTGGGTTACTGAAGCAATTTTCCATTGACATGCTTTTCTGAATTTTGTTGATGCCAGCTCCAGGACGTAGAGAATAGTTGCAATGTTAGAGAAGTTTCTCCAAATAACAAAGATGCGAAGCTTATTAATTTTAATCTTTGAAGGATTATGCATGATATGATACAGTTATGATCATTAAAGTTTAAGACTGAAGGCAATAAAGTTTAATAAACCAAATTCCTGCTTTCTCAAGAAAAATGGATATAGAGGGATGATAAAAACCCATCTTCCTGTAACAACAAGATTCATATAGTAATCTACCAACATTTCCTCCTGAAAATAAAACAAATTCTACATGAGCTTCTGAAGCAAAATACTGTTCCTGAAATGATCTGTAAAATAGTACAAAAACAAAACAAAGTAAAATTGCATGGCTGTAGGAACCCAGAGTGCAGAGAATATTTCTCTGCCTGTTTTGAAGGGTTTTACCCCCTGGACAACACTGTTTTTGACCTTCGTCCTTGGAGAACACTGCCCACTATCTGGGAAGAATTAGAATCTACACTGGTGTAAACTAGGTGATAGAATACTACGTAAGATTGTCACAGGGTGAAAAATTTAGAGGTTTTGGGTTTGTTAATGTAGTAAATAGATAAAAGCAAAAAACATCAAAATGGAGGATTGTTGTTGTTCTCCAAACCTTCTTCTTCTTCTTCTACTACTTCATATTCTGCAGTAAAAGTAGTTTGGGATGATTGGACAAAGAATTCTGCAGTTCCTGGCTGTGTTACTAAATAATTGGCAGAAAAGTAAAAATAATGTACGTTTTTAGTAACCATTGGTTAATTTACCTTTAAAAGGCTGTGTAATCTTGATAATTCGGCTTTCTCCTGCATTCTCTGCTCTGTGCTGTGTCTGGGTCACGCTAGTGGCTCTATTTCTCTGATAAGACTTAACAAACAACTATCAAGAAGCAGCAAAGGCTGAGAGTCCCGTTTGTCTCTCAAACTCTTGGCAAGGACTTTAAAGACTCTCTCCCATCAGGAGAGGCTTAATTACGGTGCGGTCAGTGTCAATGGTCAATATACTAGGTTTGCAGACTCAAAAAATTTCAGGAAATTTAAACAGATGTCACAACATCTTGCTTAAATCAGTCTGCACAACACTGGACAATGTATTACTCGAGAAGAGTATTGGTAAGATAGGTATATATTTTTTGCAACTGAAAAGGTTGAGACAGTTCACCAACTGTCAGAATGGTAGTAGCAGGACAAAAAAATACCATATTAGGAGAAATATTTTAATGCAAATTTTTGGGCCACTTTTCCATGATTCTTTACTGCCTCCTTTTCATACTTCTAAATAGTATGTAATATTCTGGTCAGTTTGTTATTATTTTGAAAAACAGAACAGTTCTTCAACCTTGATGTTCTCTTAAATGTTAAGCAGCACCACAAGCCTCAAAAAGGATTTAATTAAATAAGCATTTTAGGATTGACTCTACCTATAAAAAAGTTTGAGCTTTAACAAGGAAACTGAAATATCCTCAGCTGTTCCTAAGTTCTGTTTATATTCTAGGCAGATTATAAAAGTATATGTATGACAGGTTTTTTCTCTAATTATAATATACAACAGAAGTATGCTGTTCTTGAGATTCTCTGAAAAGAATAATTTAACCAGTTTTATAATCACAAAATGAAGAACTGATGAGAGTTAAGTCGCCTATAAGTTTTAAAAACAAATTCAAAATGCTGTTGGTTTTTTTACACATTTTCTTTTGCACTTTTGGAAGAGAGAGAAGGTGACTTTATAACTCTATTCATTTCATTAAAGGGGCATGTATTTCACATGAAGTAACAAAAATTCCTACCTTGATGGACTGACTGTAAGGTCCTATGCTGGCAGGGGCCCAGTGGGAAATGCTCTGTACATGCATGACCAGCTTTTCATCATGTACTACATCATCCGTTGCCATGTCATACTTATGTGCAAGGCAGTCAATGCAAAACAGCACTCCATCAGGTAACAGCGTTTCCACACATACTCTGAAAACACGTGATAATTATTTTTTTCAAACAGAAGTTTGCTTGCACCGACTTTCAACATTTATTTTCTGGGGTTTTTTTGTCTGGACACTATCTTAGGAAATTTTGCCAGGATCATATGGCTAAAGTTAGGGTATCGCAATAACCTGCTAGCATTAACACTGTTATCTCTTCAAAGACACTGCTGGCTCACAGCTTCTTGTCCACCAGGACTCCCAGGTCCTTTGCAGAGCTGCTTCCCAGCACTTCAGTCTCCAGCCTGTGCTGGTCCATAGGGTTATTCCTCCCCAGGTGCAGGACCTTGCACTTGCCTTTGCTGAATTTCAGAAGGATCTTCTCTGCCCATCTCTCCGCTCTGTAGAGGTTCTTCTGCAGGGCTGCACAGCCCTCTGGGGTATCAGCCACTCCTCCCAGCTTGGTGTCACCTGTGAACTTGCTGAGGAGGGATCTGCACCTTCATCCAAGTCATTGATGAATAAATTAAACAATACTGGGCCAAATATTGAACCTTGGGGCACACTGTTAGTGACAGGTCTCCAACTAGAACCTGTGCCCCTCATTGTAACCCTCTGGGATCTGCCATTCAGGCAGTTCTCAATCCACCTCTGTCCACTCATCCAGTCCACACTTCCTGAGTTTGCCTATGTGAGAGACAGTGTCAAAGTTTTCCAAAAAGGAGCAGCTTACAGTTCCTTCACAACCTTCTCACAGGTTATCTGTAATACTAGCATATTTTTCTGCTATACTTTAAGTTGCATGACAGATACACTAATATGACAGGACTCAAAATCTACTTAAGCATTCATTTATAAAGTTCACTTTTGTTTCCTCCAAGGAAGACTGAGTGCCTTGATGAACAGACAGACGTGTGTTGCACGTGGCCAGTTAAAAAGCAGGGGGGTTGAGGGTCTATGTGGGGAAATCAACATTTCAAATCCTGAAAAATAATTATATTTGCAGTCCATGCATAAAAAAGTAATTTAGCTCCCAGCAGGAATCCAACAAAAAATTACTTGTTCTCTTTACATATCATGTAACATAGCTTTATAAAATTCTTCTCATCTTGCTTATTTCTTCTAAGAAAACTACTTTTCTCCCCACCTCTCACATGTAAATATAGTAGTTTTTCCTCATTACCATCATCATAAGCATGGATGAATGGATTTTCTGCTTGGGCTGGTAAATTTTCAAGACAATTTTGCAAATTTATTGCAGATCTACACCCAAGTCAGTGCTTCCAGCATACTGCTTTTGAGAACTTCCACAACCAGGCCTCTGTACATAATGCAGTGATGCAACCATGCAAACTGCTGTATAATATTTCTTTGGGGCAAAATGCAACATAAACAAATATGCAACAAACTGTGGAAAGGGGCCTGAAGATCCTGGTCAATGGCAAGTTGAATATGATTCATCAGTGCCCTGGCAGCCAGGAGGGCCAACACTGTCGTGGGGTTCATCAGGCACAGCATCCCCAGCCAGGCAAGGGAGGGGATTGTCCTGCTCTGCTCTGCACTGGGGCGGCCTCACCTCAAGTGCTGGGGGCAGTTTTGGGTGCCACAATATAAGATATAAAGCATTAAAGAAAGAGAGTCCAACGGAGGGCCATGAGGATGGTGAAGGGCCTGGAGGGGAAGCCATATGAGGAGCAGCTGAGGTCACTTGGTCTGTTCAGCCTGGAGAAGACTGAGGGGAGACCTCACTGCAGTTACAGCTTCCTCTTGAGGGGAAGAGGAGGGGCAGGCACTGATCTCTTCACTCTGGTGACCAGTGACAGGACCTAAGGGAGTGGCCTGAAGTTGTGTCAGGGGAGGTTTAGCTTGGATATTAGGGAAAGGTTCTTCACCGAGAGGGTGTTTGGGCACTGGAAGAGGCTCTCCAGGGCAGTGGTCACATCACCAGCCTGACAGAGTTCAAGAAGCATTTGGACAATGCTCTCAGGCACAGGGTGTGACTCTCAACGTGTCCTGTGCAGGGCCACAAGCTAGACTTTGATGATCCTTGTGGGTCCCTTCCTACTCAGGATATTCTATGATGCTCTGAAAACTGTTTGCTCCATAAAAATAAAACTAAAAAAACATTTTTCCACAACTTTCTAATCTTTCCACCTTGTTATCTTACTGACGGAAGGCTATGTAGCTGGCTATGTGAATGTGGAGGCCTAAAACATGCAGGCATAAGAAATGAAAGATAAATCAGGAGAAGTTGAGTATTACAAAGAGAACCTAAGACATATAGAAATGGAGAATAATTTTGTGTAGCTTATAACTGGGATTAGATCCCTCCTCTGAAGGCACACACAGCCGACACTCCCATTTCTCTGTGATTTAATAATCCTGGTCTACAGTCACCATCTCAAAGAAACTTCTCTCTGCTTTCTTTGGCTCTGACACCCAGGCAGTGTAGTGGAATGTCAGTCTATGATGATTATCTTTACAATGTCTTTGAACTATTTGTCTTGCTACACTTAATATTCACACGCCTCTATTACACTTCATATTCTGTAATAAGAGCATAAAATACAGTATTTTTCATTAGAAAATTGCTGAACAGTTGGTTTTAAAAATATGAAGAAGACAAGAGGTATGACCACAGGGTTGACCCTGCTTTCAGAGCAGGGTTGGACTAGATGACCTCCAGAGGTCCCTTACAACCTGTATTAACCTATGAGTCAAGTGAAATTTTTCAAGCTATATCAGTTCTGCATTCTCAGCATATTATCTCAGATGCATAAAAAATTACTGAAAGAAATTACAAATTACTGTAAAAAGAAATAAGCCATTTTGATGAATGCAATAAAAAATACAAAAAAAATTAGTTTTAACGCACAATTTAAAAAAAAAACACAACTCATGGGCTAGGTGTTTTTTATCACACCCAAACAACACCGGAATCACATACTGCCCACCCAAACCACCAAGCAGTTTCATTGTATCAGATGTAGACTTGGATGCAACATAGAAGATTCTGTAAAACAGATATTGAAAAAACTATGCTTTGTGGATCTATGAATAAAAGTGTTATTATCAGTATAATTTCTTTTCATACTTGAATTCTTACTGAACATGGAAGTGCAGCTAAGCTATCCATTAACTGTGATTATCTGAGGGAAACACAAACATTAAGAACAACTACATTGGATCGAGCCAAAGATCTATCTAATCCAGCATTTGTCTTCAACCAGAGCCAAGTGCATATAGGCAGGGGAAGAAAAGAAACAGCCTAAATATGTATTAGTACAGTTTTGAAATAACTGTCAGTATCTCATGATGTGAATCTCAAGCAACTGCTCAGATAACAATTTTGCTTTTGTATTTAACAAAATAAATAGAACAAGGTGAGTTTTATTTGTCAGAAAGACCTAGAAGGTTCCAGACCTCATCACTTTTAGGAAGACTTGATATTGGTAGTAAGGCTTCAGTAATGCTTTTGACACTTTTTCCTGTAACACACTCATAGAGAAGTTGTTGATGCATGGGCTGGATGTGCAGAGAGTGAGGTGGAGTAAAAACTGGCTGAACAGCCAGGCTCAGTGGGTGGGATCAGTGCCACAAAGTCTCACAGGTGAACAACCAGGAGCCTATACTGGGTCCACTCCTGTTCAACATCTTCATTCACAATCTGCATGATGGGGCAGAGTGTATCCTTGGCAAGTTGCCATCCACATGGATATTCACAGGATGAAGAAACAGGCACACAGGAACTTCATGAAGTTCAGCAAGGAGAAGCTGCAAGTCCTACACCTGGGGAAGGAACAAACCCAAGGTCCACTATATTCTGTGGGCTCAAAAGCAGCTTTACAGAGAAGGACTGGAGGTTCCTGATGGATACCAGCTTGAACATGAGCCAACAATGTGCCCTTGTGGCAAAGAGGGTTGCATTCAGAGAATCACTGCCAACAGGTCAAGGGATGCAAACAAAAAAGAAAAGCAAATAAAATCCCAGCAATACAAACAGCTGTCAGTTCAATCAAGTCAAAAAGAACTAAGACTTGCAAACCATTTATTATCCTTCTGTAAGTCCATATCAGGGGGCATTTGTAAACCCTATGGCATATATTAAAGCAGGAATTTCTAACCCTAGTGTTTTGGACATGAGCAGCTGTGATGTTAATACTCCAAAAGGCAAAAAAAGTCATCTTCTGTGATTCACAAACATTTGGTAAGATGCTTCACATATATGGAAACAATAATTCAGTGTATTACAGTGCATCATAAATATACTATAGCAGTAGTCTAATCCTACCTTGCTGGTGGACACAAACCAAGTTCTGTCCCATAAACTGAGTTTATAACACTGAAATCTTTCATGCTCTTCATATATAGATGAACCAAAATAATATCCTTCAGTTTCAATCCCTCTGAAGTCAAATTAGCTGCAGGATAAAAAAAATATAGCTGTTAAAGACAGAGTATTTTAAATGTCTGTAGAAAGACAGCATAGGCATCCTGGTTTTGTTCAGCAAAACCAACTGGTAATAACCTAACTGTTGTCTAAACATGACTGAAGATTTTGCTATATACTACCTTTCCCCACTTAATACCTATTTTTTTCATTACATTCTTTCTCATATTAGTTTTCCAAATAGAAGCAGACTACAAAATAAATTTTATCCACTCTGAGCAGCAGTGAATTCTTGCCCCATGAAAACACATCATGCATTCATGCATGTAGATATGTTACAGTCCAAATTACTTGTATCCATAAGTTTGATTACCTTGTGGGGGGCTTGGGGTGGGGTGCTCATTCTATGACAGATAGTAATCTACAAAGGACTTTGAATCGCAAAAATACAGAGCTGGAAAGGACAATAGCAGTCTTAAAGGAAAAGATCAAGTACTTATACACTATTCCAGAGGGATGCTTGTCTAAGCTGTTTTTAAAAACTCTCACTGCAATAATAATCTCTGCATAAACAGTTATAAATGGCAAGACAGACAATAGGAAACAGAAGTGGCCATAGGAGAAATGAAGGAAAGATGAGAGCAGAGGAAAGCTCAAGCAGACAGCTAAAGAAGAGATACTGAGAAGTCAAGATCTTCTGAATGTGTGTGCATAGAATATTCCAGTCACAGAGCTCAGAGAGAATGTATTACTCTTACATAGTCAATCACATAACAAGACATGTGATCAGCTCTGCAGCATGTCTCTTTTGTAGCTTATGAGCAATAGAAATTATTCGAAGACAAAATCTTCTCTGTATACAGAACATATATAATAGGAGAGTACTCTGCGACCTAATTTAAGTAAGACATATAAAGCTCTTCTCAGTGTAATTTTGGGGATCTTGCCCTTTAATGTTACAGTGTGTACATGTATGTACTTATATATTTGTTTTCCAGTTGAGAAGTACAAAGGTATATAGACAATCTCTGAAGGTTGTTGCCTTAGTGAGAAACATAGTTTTTGCGTAAAACTTTTCAGTGCTTTCAAAGACAGTTAAGGATTTTGCACAATTTCATAAAGATTAGTTTGGTCACACCAATACTGAATTTTGTTCTAAATGTCTTAGCTTTACTTAGTCATACTGCCAATAACAATGGCAATATGAAGAGGGGAACTCTCACTTAGAGAAAAAAAAGCGTGCACAAGTGATATAAGACGTTATATAGCAGTTGACATAGAACTTCTATGAAATCACAATACATGTCCAGAAATATTAGCTGATAAATTAGCAAGCAATGGCAATTCTGTATGGAAATAGAAATGTATTTGAAAGCTACCTGATAGCAATCACTAGGTCAGTACCAGCTGTTACATCATCAGTTATGGAGGAAACAAGAACAATTCTCAAATTTCCAGCCAGCACTTTAGTCAAGAAGAAAGGCCTGCAGTTAAAAGTTCTGTAGCATTATATTAAATACTGGAGGGGGAAAAAAACCTCAACCAACTGATAACATACGTCTGCACACACAGACATCTCTACGCTAAATTTAAAATATATGAGCCAACAAACTAACTGTAATTTGTGGACAGAGTAAGCTAAATGCAGTGATTTGGGTAAATTCATAATTTCTACCTCTACTTAAAAAAAAATTTCCTAAGTAAAAGTACTATCCCTTTTTCCCCTGCATGAATTAGAGGAACAATGCTAAGTAACTTTCCTCCCATTTACAATCAAAATAAAATTGACTCCCAAAGCACTCTCTCTAGTAGAAAAGCATGCATGACGAATGGGTAAGCAGCCCACCAAAGCTCTTCACAACTTCTGTTTTTCAGGGAAAGACTCTTTCATGGCCTATCTCCTGGATATACAGGGAAACCTTACAGCCTTTCTGTTGAAGTTCAAGCAATTCATGGTTTGTAATCATTTATAGAATATGATCAGGTGAGACTCACCCTTACTTAGCAGAACTGCCCCAAAAGGTTACACTGACTGAAATACAGCTTTTTGATTGATTTTGGTTGGCTGGTTTTTACTTTGTTGGGGGGTTTTTTGTTTGTTTTCTATTAAGGGGTTATCCAGAATCCCTAGCTGAGCACCACAAAATACAGTACCCAAACTGTCTACAGGAAGTGGCATTTAAGAACTTTAGACTAAGTTTTAACGTAATAAAAATCCACAGTTTCCTTCAAGCTTATAAAACTTTGCCATGGTACAACTACACTAGAGCTGCTTTATATTATATAAAGCACAGTGATCTTTGTCATCTTCCAATCATATCTAAAAAACGTTTAATATGAGAGTTTAAGAAAATAAATGTATAAACAGCAATATACTTCATTCCCTCCCATTCTTGGCTTCACAGAATTCCACCCATTCTACTGAATGTTTCATAGCATCTAGTAATAAATTTTCATTTCCAAATCCTTTTCTCAGCACCCATTCACTTTAGAGGCGATTAAATCAGTTAACCCAGCAAAAAAGTTTGAAAGTACTGTGCTTATTCCATTCTCACCCCAGTGAAGCTGAACTGCTGTATAGATTCTAAATATGCTTTCAGAAAAAGCCTGGTGCTCATTTGCAGATTAAGTTCTCAGAAACAAATTGTTTCTTTTGTCGTGACAGAACCATAATTCATTCAGTTTCCACACCCACATCCAAAAAGAGAATAACTAAAAGAAACACGAGAACTGATATTTTCTGCAAAGGATCAGAAAATTAGTTTGTTTTTTTCCTTAACATCGTACAGGTAATGCAAGTAATCTGCTGAAAGCAATAGGCTACTGCACTAGTCAGACACAACCTTTTCTGGCAGATGCTAAGGCAAAATTACATAATGTTTGTACAAGCAAACTTCCATTCAAATATAATGAGAAAAAAATAAAAGACTGAACAACCCTCTTGCTTCACTTTATAGATTATGTGCAGATTTACACTGAAATCTATTGCCTTTTTTAGTAGAAGTCTGATCATCTCCACCTTGCTGATTTCCAACCAATCAAAAACTAGCTTAATGACCTTTTACCAAGTATAACTTTGCTTCTGAAAAAAATTCTAGGGTTTCTTTATCATCCTCAGCTGCACATGCAAAAAAATAAGCTATGATAGGACAATATCTCATGCAAATTCATAAACAAGAATATGAGTTTACCCATTTAGATACTTAAAATTATTTCCATTTTTGTGAATGAGAAGAAGCCTGTACAAACATACTTTACTTAAACTTCAGAAGAAAAAACACAAAACCAAAACATGAACACTTTATTTTGTATGTCAAAATCTTGTAAGGAATCTGGATTTCATGATTGCCAAGATAGCAATTTTGCCTTTACATTAGGAATATAAATGAGATTTACTGCTACTGACCTAATCCTAGATGCCAAAATGTACAACAGCTTTCTAGAAAACTTAATTTAAAATTATGGAAGCTACAAAAGTGTTTTAGCAAGTGGACAGCATCTGTAGCACACATACATACTCACACACAGTATATATTTCAAGAATGCTATTAAGTGAGCAAGTACTGTGGAAATACTGTTTTAACAGTGATATGTGCACCATCCTGGCTTTCCAGGGTCTGCAAAGCCAGTCAAATTACATGTTAAATATTAAAGCTGGCAGTCTTGGTATCGAAGACTCCAATCAAATGCAAAATAAGATGGCAAACCAACATAACACCACACGATAATACAGATTCCTCCTTAAGACCATATTAGAAACACAGTGAATGACAGCAGATAATGTATTAACTGAATAAAGCACCTCTGAGAGAAGAAAATGCTTCCCGTGCTGCATCTTGAGCATTTTTATCCTTTGATGGAAGGAAGTGGGCAGTGATACCTGAAAACCACTGGTAACCACTCAGGGATTTTCCTGAATTTTCAAATGTTTTAGCTATCGGAAATGAAGAACAGAACTATGATTATAATATGAAAGGTTTCAGATTAACCAATGATACATTTTAAATTGTTTAAAGAAGAAAAACTTTGACAGAAAAGAAAACCACAAACTGTAAAAACGTATTCAAAAATATTTACAAACAGATATAAAAGTATGTGTTCTGGTAGCAAAGCTCCCAAATGCTAGTTGACAAATCCTCCTCCAACGCTGCCTTCACAAAATATGCATGCAAGTAGCATGTCAGCTGAGAATTTCAGTACTTTTTTTCCTCCTTTCCATTTTTGCTGACCTTTTATAGTTTCTTGACCTGTTTGGTTACAGACTTGGCATAAGATGTGACACTGAAAAGCCAAAATTTTCAAAAGTATTCAAATGACATAGAAACAGATTTTCAAACTTGTATACCAAATTTTACTGGAAGTTAGGTGCTTAACCTGGTTCTGATAATCTTTGCAAATGCATAACATGTTTAGAGATTTTTAAAGCCCACCAGGCACTTATCCATATTCAAGAAATACCAAATACCGAAGTACTATTCAATACCCAAACACCATTAGCTGTGAAACTTAGTTTTCAGGAACTTTACCCGTCTACGTATGTCATGTAACAGAAATGTGGTATTTCCAGGAGGAGGAAAAGGGAAAGGAAGAGGGAGAGAAAGAAAGAAAAAAAAAAAAAAGTTATCTCCTGTAAACTACCTTGAAATGCTTCACTACTACAGATCTATTGCTTATTATCACAAAAACACATTCTAGTAGGATCTCTTTTTTCAGACAAATTACTACAGGTCAAGCACCTTTTTTTTCAGGAGTGCTTGTATAGTAATTAACATATTTCTCCTGGCATGAAATAGACAATAGTTTTTTCTAATTTTTTTTAAAACTGTGAAAAACTCACTGAAATCCAAAGAGTTATGTTTCAAAGTCTTCCAGATGATTGGAATATTTTTCTGTGGTTCATACTCTGCTGATGAAGGGAAAATATCGTCATCAGTGCAGCTTATCTCACAAGAACAGCTACTGACCACAAAAGTACCCGAAGATTCTTCCTGCTTGAGACAAACATTATAAAATAAGCAAGTAAACAGCATGCCAAGCAGTATGAAATCAGCACATTTTATCATTCAAATACATATTTAAGTTACAAAAAATACTATAACTCAACAGGTGCATATCTTAGAACAATTCATGAAAGAATAGCATTAGGATTTCCCATTAGGTTGCAGAACTGGCAAAACATAATGTACTCCTGTTGACATATCAATTGGAAGAATAAAGCAGACTTAGTAACTAAGAAAGTAGATATGAAAAATGATGAGACCCAAGAATAAAGACAGAAAGAATACTATTATGAAGAAATGGTATCTCACAATTATATAGAAGACAACTATGTTTTCAAAAAAATAGTACAAGCTAAGTGAACAAAGGAACAAAAGCAAAAAATAATAATTTTATAATTAACACAGTCATTAAATACTTGAAATAGAGCAAAAGGTTAATAAGAAAGTTTTTAAACTTTTTGGAACAATGAATGAAGGCAGTCCATGTAAAAAAAAAAACCTCTTTCTATTATCTCACAAAGACTGTCCTTTCCACCAAATACTTTGGTGTGAGTTAACAGAAAAATGCATTTCCCAAGATCTATATATTGAAGTCATTTCTTCACAAGAAGGAAGGAAAATCATTCTTCCTTTCTTACGACCAGGAAGAGAAAACTACCTGGTGTACCTTTTAAAGCAAAATACACAGGAAGAGTGCATACTAACCAGTCTTCAACAACTCTGTGCTCATTACATTTTCAACAATTCACATAATTACAGTATACATTTTTTGTTGGTTTGCCTTTTAATTTTAGAGCATTCAGAACCCTTACTCTCTTCCATCTGATTTTCCAATCAGCCTAATCTGCAGAGCATGTTGGCTTTTGGATCACTAGCCTGGGTAACACCACTTATCCATGTAAAAGTAATATGAATTATGACACAATTTACCTAGAAACCCTAATCAAACACCACTGCATGCTGTAATTCTATCAATTCTTCCCAAAGATCTCAAATTTCATGTGGTGTCTAAACTATGCATTTTACTGCAGTCTTCTTAAATACTAAATTCAGAAAAATTTTAAATCCAAATAAAGCAAGATAAAAAGTTGACAAAATATGAACCCTTTGGTAATCCTTAAATATGCATTAGAAACTGCTGAATATTCTTTTAGCTGTCAAATTTGTGTTCCATGAAAAATATAATTAAAAAAGAATATTAACATTATATAGCGAAGTAATTTTTATTGTATTTAGTTTTACTGTATTTTTTTCTTTCCTTTGGAAAATAAAACATATCTTTTTGCAATTTTATAGTTTTCTCTTCATATTAACCACAAAAAAAGTCAGAAAAATATATGCAGAAGACTACAGTATGCATCAGAAATCTGTGATGTCTCAACTCTTACGTCAATATTTGACTTCACTGTAGTGAAAAAGGATCCAGTTAAGTTAAAGCAGTGCATTTCGAAATTTTAAGGAAAGGCTAAATTACAAGAAAGTGAGAGAATCACCTGTGAGAGGAAACACATTTCTGTTGACTCTAAAAGAGCTCACATGTAGTTTTATAAGCACTGTAAACACTAAATCTATTCTGTAAGAGGGGCTGATGTTCTTTGATTGGACCTCATTTTATTCACTCCTCCAAGAAAGACATGAAAGTCAAGGCAATAATCTACTTTACATGCATCAATTGTATATCAGAGGTTAAAAGAAGTCAAGAAAATGTAACATAATAGCCCAGACAAAAACTGCAATTTAGCATAAACATGACATGCATTCCAACATTACAATAGACAAGCATCCAGCAGCATCTGTACCATTTCCCACTCCTTGAACTACAGCTTTGACTACTGCCATCAGTGGGTGCATTTTGCCATTACCCAGAGGGATGCCTGATAGCCCCTGAGCTTTCAGGTATGACTTAAAAAATAAAGAAGCAGAAAGACAAATCTGTAATTGAAAAAGATCTCAAGATGGTTTAAGCTACAAGAACCAAGAAAATTAAATTATTTTTAAAGTTTCTAATTTTTTTATCTACAAGATAGCACTTCATGGAAAAATACAGACTGTATACCAGCATCAAGTGCTAGAAGCGCTTGCTTCTTGCAAATTGTTGTTTTACTACATTAATTATTTTCACTGAGTAATTCGTAACATTTACCATGAAACAATCAATTTGCATTGTAGCACAGACATTCAGGGGAGTTCTAATGTAACACATGCAGAGTTTGCACCTCTTGGTCCTACCTCTCAAGAAAGCATGCACAGACATGGTGATGTAAATTATATCACTACAGGACTGCTTTGGGTGTTGTTTTTACATCACCTGGATTTTAACTTCACTATGCCATAAAAATCCATCTGTAGAAAAAAATAAGTTAACTGGAAAGGAAAAAGTTCCAGCTTGCCAGTTTTTCACTCACTTTTATTAAGCTTTACATAATCACCTTTGAAGAGATCTAGAGCTACAGATATCTTCCAAGGCTGCTTCTAAAGACCTGTAACTTCTCTCCATTCCCAACATGGAGGACCAAATTTATACGCTCTGCAAGTGAACGTGAAAAGAGCACCTATTCCATTTTTATGCCACCAGTTAAAATGCTTTCATCTATGTTTTTAAACATGACTTCTGCAAGATGTGCTTCATAAAAAAATCATGGGTACGTAGTGAGCCTCACAGACTCTACCAAAACTGCTTTGGCAAAACATAGAGAACTCCCCTGTAGATTTGTAATTTGTTAAATATCCCAAACTGATGGCACATGAAATTTTCATATCATCCACAGTCACATCCCTTTTTCCTAAATAAGTCCATACTTTATGAATAATTTAGCTTCTATTAATATTGCTTCACAGAGATAAATAAAATTATACATCTGTGTTTCCACACACACATAAAAACCTTGCAGTCAGTTGCAAAATTTTTGGGAATTATTGTGAAATGTCAGAAATCTCTTACAAGATGCAAAGTCTGTAAAAATAATTAGAGATGTCTGTTGATTTCAAAGGCTATGATACATCACAATGACCGATTCAAGGCTGACTCCCACAAGGCTCCAAAAACATTGATAATCAATCACTCTCCACAGCAGCACAGGTGCACGCTACAGCAGAAGTATTAGGTGTGGAACCTGGCACTCGAAGAACTACAGGCTCAATGCCAGCCTAAGTAGAGCTGCCAGACTCTGTTTAGTAGCTTTATTCAAATCCATACAAATGTCGGTCTTCCATTCCTCTCAACAGAGAAAGTAATCTAAGAAGCTAAAACTTATAGACTGCCACAAACAGAGTAACTTTTCCTGAAAAATATTCTCATCACTTTAAAAAGAAAAAATCAAGCTTGCTATAATGACATTTTAATTAAATCTTACAGAACCTATTTTATCACATAACATTTTCATGTTACTTCACAGAAGCAATATATTTTCCCATTTGTTACACAGTTTCTCCCACACCCACTGTACATTGTGATACCAACCTAATTTTGGATCAGAGCCTGCATGCATGCATACACTTAACTATATTCACATAACTCATGTCATTGATGCAAGTGCGCTCAGAATGAAGTTAAGCAAATGCACGAGTGTTCCAAGATCCAAATTCTCCTGTTGAAAAAGCCTTGGAGCTAGGACTTTGACTGATATAGCTGAAATTCCATGCAGTGGTCTTTTACGAAAACAACAGATTGCCTTTTTAAAAAGCTTACATTCTCTGCTACAGAAACTGGTATAAAAACCTATCACAACACAATTCTAAAACTGATAACTCTCCCACTGAGCAGCAATGAGAATATAGTGGAGCAGTGAGCTCAGAAGACAAAAGATTATGATAATCTCTTTATTCTTTGTGATGTACCTTGATAATAGAACTCCTTGAAATAAATATAATGAGAGAGATCACATGCATCTTGCATTATTTTGAGTACAATATACAGACTCATAGGAAAGAAAGTCCTTTACTCCAAAATACTTTCAAATAAAGTATCTTCATTATGAAAAGAGAACTAAAAACTATCTTTTCTCAGAGAACTGGACTCAATCTGCAATCAAAAAGGGTAGGAAAGAAAACCCTTTATTTATAATCTTAATGTTTGAAATAAATCAGTGCACAAAAACGTTTTGTGGTATTTGTTATCAAGTCTTGAAAACAAAACTACAAGCATTATCTATATTCTTATGATGCGGAAGGGAAACTGAAGGTTGCCTAGGAGCAGTATTGTTCAGTGATGACAAAGTGTTCAAAAAATGCTACCCGCAATGCCACCAACAAAACATGTTTTGCAACTTGAAATTCTTTCCTATTTTCCCTGACATCACTGACAAAGTCTAATTCTACAGCTAAAGTTCTAAATGTAGAGTAACTAAAATAATTAGTAAGGAACTGGACAGACATAGGCTACAATAATAAATCATACACAACCTAGAGGATCGCACGCCTTTAGTACACATGGCACACAAATATCTCCCAAAAACCTTTTCTAAATGTGCAAGTGTACAAGTTAGAGAACTCTGCAGGTGTTTTTAAAATCATCTCCAAAACGACCTGTACAATAGATCTCCTGCAACTTAATGAGGCAAAATGCTTGCACTTCTGACACATGTTCCAGCCACAAAGTCAAGATCTTTTACACACAAGAAAACACAGTATCAGTTTATGATAGGTAATATAATGCAATGGTCTATTACAAGAAAAAGCAGCAGCAGGCAGGATTCCTGTATCTCTTACAGGCAAATGGGCTCCTTTCTTCTGCAAAGTGTAGAAAGAAAACTACATGGTTGCCACTAATTCTGGACTATTCAAACTTAAGGGGCTGCAGTTTCACATCGTGCATTATTTGATATGTGTGTGCCCCTACTCACTGGAAATCGGAAACAAAGTATCCATTATTAAATATGGGAAAGAGCAAATGTGAAAGCATGAACAACAGCTAGTATGTTCCCTACTGTCATCAGAAGTATGTTCCCATCAGCAGAAACTCCAACAGCTTCAATTTCTGTTTCTGATCTTTACAAAGCCAACACAATAAAGTAACAGAATACAGCAGCAAATAAAAGATTTTGCAAGTTTGTTGTGCTGACAAAGTAAAAAACATAGTTTCACAGTTGTATTTTTTGTAATTGAAAATACTCAGAATTTAATTTTTATTGAGTACAAAAGCCAATACACCTAATTCAAAGATTCTAGAACATGCTTGAGAAATTGTCTGCCAGAAAAAAAACCCCATTCTACATTTTAAATGCATGAAGTGACTATCTTGGCAAAGTAAAATACTGATGAAACTAGGTATCTATATTATGGTGGTGGCCTTGTTTTTTACCCTGAAGAGGCATTCCCAAATTTTGAGCATTAGTGTTTTATTTCCAGTATTATTTATTCTTAATGTTTTTTGTAAAATGCCTACAAAAATTGTTTACCAAATTTTTAATAGCTTTAATAATAAAATATTATATTTATTTATCTCTTTAGCCTTCCCTGCATCACTATTTATGAAAGAAAAGTGGGTGTGTTTAAAAAAAGCTTCAATTGTTACGCAAAAAACATCTTGAAGTTGCACAGAAATATATTAAACCAGAACAGTGAGTACAATGTTATGTTCCCCTAGGCACAAGGGCTCATTTTGCTGCCAGAAACAATCTAAACCAAATTTCTTGGCATGCTTTGTAGTCAAACATGAAGAGATTAAGCTAAAGAAAATGCATTATAGAGGAGGAAAGACAGCAGAGACTAAGGTGCACTAGCTATAATTGCAAAATGATTTTAAAAGTAAATTCAAAGAATGTAAAATTAACACCTGTGGCAAATAACAAAGATAAAATGAATATACAATACAGTTAAAAATATATTTATCTCACAGCAGAAATGATAACAAAACTGATGTCATAAAACTTATTAGAATTACACTTCACTGTGGAGTCTATTAGTATTTTCTATAAAGTGCTTACAAAAGTGGCTACTTTTACACATTGTTCATAATGGTGTATTATTTTTCCCAATTTTCAGTAATCCCTTGAAAGCCTCAAACTAAAATTAGTTCTCCTTCTGAAGCAGTTTTTTCCTGCAGTACTTTATTATTATAGGATTGGCTTTTAAGTGCTGAATACTTACTCATACTTACATTTTTCTGCAGGCTTATAAGCACCAAATAGTGAGCAAAAATACAATACTACAGGCATATCAATCTTGAAGGCATGTCTTTATCATTATGCAGTTAAATGATGCTAAACAGTCATGGTCTGAAAGACTGACTGGTTCTCCATATTTATAACTTCCCAAAAACTTAGCTTATTTTATCATTACATAACCTATAGCCAAAAGATATTAATGCTTTTCCTCATGAGACAATCACTGCAAAAATGAGACTATTTTCCTTTTAAATATACAATACATTTGTTTATATACCAAAATTCAGGGCAAGCTGCTGCAAACCTTATCCCTTGCAAAGTGTGACAGGTTTGTCTACAATGGATTGGAAATATGATTTACTACAACACTGCCTGAAACTGTGAGGCTTTAACCAAATCTAAAACATCTGCATAAGAAGGGGAAAAAAGCTACTGAACAGATAAAAGTAAAATCTTGATTCTTATATCAAATGTTATGCATTTTAATACGATTTTTTCCCTGATTTATGTAAAGCTTTGTGGTTTTCATTTTCCCTAGCCTGTCACATTGAAGTGATGTATGGTACATTTTAGCATCAAGTTTGCCATGAGCAATAAAGTCAGTGCCCCCAAAGAAATATTAATATATTATCAGTCTTCTCCACCATGCCACATTCCCAAATTTTCCTTTATTCAGCCTATTTGGTTTTGCTTCACATAGTTAGTTGATATCCTTTTCACAGTCTCCCACACAAATATTTAATGTTTTATTTTTGAAAGAAATCCAAAATTAGAAATTGACAGGATGAAATACAATTTACTTTCCAAGGCAAGATGAGGCCATCATGGAAGAAAAACATTGAGGTATTTTATCTGTTTGGAACAATAAAATTTAAAAAAAAAGGAGGGGGAAGAGGGGAAGGCATGATCTATTGAAAGACATGCAGGAAATGTTGCTTAAGAGACATGAAATGTGAAATACCAATATAATAACGTTCTGTAACAACCTCTCCACTTCTATCATCAAAGTGCAGAAAGACATAGGGAGAGCTATAAAAAGATGACTGCAACAATAAAAGAAAGATCATGAGGCACTCTCTTCAACAAAATACTAATACTTGTATAGGCTCGGGAAAAAAAATAATTTTAACTGTAAAATAGTAGAATGAAAAACAGAAAATAGATGACAAATACAAAGAAAAATATTTTCTGTTTTGACCTTAGTTCTGCTCACATGACAGTATGCAACATCTAAACCATCAGAGTTCCTATTCCTGTTCTGCTCTTTCTATAGAATCATAAGCCAATAGAATTAAACCCAATGAACTAACAATGATTCCTTTGAAATTTTTGATCAAGATAAATCTCCACATGATTCGATGTCCTTCATTATATGTATCTTTCATATGGAAGAAACCAAACTCCAGAACATTCAAAAAGTCAAGCACTTATAGGTTAGCAAGTTTTTAAATCATCCACTTTACATCAGAAACATCAAAAAGAGACGCCACCTCCCACTAAATCAATACTGTTCATACAATTTCCTAATACAGCTGTGTTCTACAGTGCAGCTGCTCTACACAGGTTACACACGTGCTTGACTGAACCACATTGGCCGAGCACCTTGAGGTTTCAAGATGAAAAATGCCACACAAATATCCTACCTCCATTCATTCACTTGACACAAGGAAGCATTTGTGTCCGGTCTTTCCTAAGTATAGTTCTGAAATTCAACTAAATACGTACACCATTATTTGAATGCAACACCCACATGAGAATATGTAGGGTCACTCCAAATTGTGACAAAACAACACAACTAGAAAGCATGCACACAGCCTTAAAGGAAAACTACACTTGCAGCCTACTTGCCTTATTTTCCAGGTGTAATTTTAAAAAATGAAGGTAGGCCACAGGTGCGAATGCATCTGCTGAATGCACAACCACCTCAGCTGAATCTCTGAAATACAAAATTTTTATCATCAAATAGTATAGTACATAATTTCATATAGAGACAACACTTAGTCACTGTATAACACAAGCTCACAGGTAGCTCCCTGAAAATCTATTAATTTCTTATCAATGTTTTCATATAAACTAAGAAAAAGTAGCTTGTTATATAAAATCATGTTGAACAATACCTTCAAGAATTTTCAATTTTCAAAAGGAATAAACTCTATTTCCTGCGTGAGCTGGCACAGGAGATGCAACAACAATCATAAAAGCACAGATGAAATGCAAAGAGTAAGCTTGTTCTCATTACCTCACCACCTGGGACCCCCGAAGCAGCGTTCAGGCAGGGCCACAAAAGAAGGGACACATGCACTGCAGAGACTTGGTCCATGCTAGAGCATCACCAAACTTGCTGGTCATCCCTGTATCTCCGGGATTTGCACAGGCGCAGTATCCCACTGTGCTTTGAGCTTTCCCGCAGCTGGGCAGGAATCTCTAGCTCGTTTGATAGGGCCCCTAAGAGTATCACAGGTCTATGTTATCTAAACACAGATGCTCTACTCATCCAACACACAAGGCCAAAAACAATTACTGCGATACATGTGTTTTTGACACCTCAGCTGCAAGTCACTTTAATGAGCGTGTTTACAATCCTCCTTGCCAATCTTCCACTATTTTCCCACACTTACAGACCAATACTAAGAGAATTAGCTAGCTGTAGTCTATGAAAGCATAAACTACACTGTGCTTTAGATCCCAGAGACTAATATGTCAATCTTTAATTTTCATCAACAGGAGATTTTTCAAAAGTCCATTGTTTTGTTTAACGTTCCATGGATTAGTTTTTGAAGTATTAAAAACTTACAGTCTTGCCCACTGAGAAATTGACTGATTCAACCATCTTGCATCTGATAGTGAAGACTACTAGACACAACTTTTTAATGCCAAATGTGTTGGTAACAATGTTAAACTTCCTGTGTGCTGATTCAAATTAGTTAATTTTAGTTTTCATTTTTACAGACACAATCTGTCACACTTTGATTCACAAGAGGCAGTATCTGTCATATCCATCTGCACAATTTTACTACTTAAGAAAAAGGTAGCTCTAAGAAACAAACATCAGAAGGTGAGAAACTCAAAGAAAACATAAGAGAAATTCAGATGCAGTACAAGAAAATCTGAAAATTGTTGCAAGTAAGGCTAAGGACACACAAAATTTTCCTGAAACCACAGTGCCCTTGTTACCTTCATAGCGTTCAGAGAGATGATATAGACAGATTTACAGTAATACCACATAAAACCAATGCAAACTCAAAGCAGTTGAAGCTTTGTCCAGATCCCAGCTCCTTAACAAAAGTGTAAAATTACCAGAAATATCTGTTCTATAAAATGTGTTTTGGGATTTAAAAATAACAAAACATCACACAATAATGATAAAAACCTTTAACATAAGAAGATCCACTTCCCTTTAAGCAAAATTTTAAAGTATTTTGATAAATATGCCTCAGTTTCATTCTTGAGACTAATTATTAAGATTCTTTATGATTAAAATATTGTTTATATTTAAGATAGAAGATACCTTATACATAGTTCCTTAATATTAAAATTATTCTTTTCAAATGACCATGGTGTCTTCTAATTCTAACAGAAATAGGTAGAAAATAAGTCTTTAGCAAGAGGAATAAATTAAAAATAATAAAAAGCAGACACCAAGACTCCACTAGTACCTTCTACCAGGGTATCCTCAGTGTCTGAGTACATTTTCAAAAAACATTTCATACTTATTGTTCAAGTCCTACATGGGGGAAATCTAGTACCTTTTAGTGATGGATTAACTACTCAAAACTAAATTAACAGAAAAGCTTATATCAGAAAGAGAAAACCAAAAATTTAGAGTTATTAAATGTGTCTGTTTAAAGAATACCTACTAAATGTAAAAAAAAAATTTAACTCCAAAGTAAAAAAGAAGCAGTCCTACTTGTATCCTGCATGTTCCAATTCACCAGTACAGCAGAGCAGATGCTAAGCTCATACCTATGTTAATGTTCAATAACTTTAGAAGTTTTGAGTACTTATTTGTTGTCCAAAAATTATTGCAAAGAGATCATAAGTATTTCTTCTCAGTATGAAGTGCAATCCTATGATATACAGCTAACATGTGGGTATTTGATGGAACCATAACAGATATGTTCAAGTTTAGTTTAAGATGCTAATATTTTTTAGGTGATGGGTAACAATAGGTTGATTATGCAATGCTGAAAATAGCATTAAAATATGTATAAAAATATATTTTCTGAAGTACTTCATTTACAGTCAGCCTCTCCAAACATATTATAACTGATAATATTTTCAGTCTTGTTCAATAGGAAATGCAAAAAAATAGGTGGAAAGCAGAGCAGTTCTGTTTATGTCCAGTGAGTCGCCAATTAAAAAAACTAATGAAGTCCTGAACTGGACATGTCATATCCAGCTTGGGAAATAGTAAAAAAACCCCAACCAATTCAAAACACAGGAAAAGCAGAGATTAAAATGAAAAACAGTGATTTGAAAGACCCCGAAAATTATCTAAGGCCATTTCACACTAAAAGCCTGAATTTTGAGTAGGAACTTGACTATATAAGATGATTCACGTTTGATTGTAGTGGAAACACAGGAATTTTGTTAAGGAAATTTTCAGAAGACTGAAAAAAATGAAGAATAGTTGAAAAACTGTCTTAATCAGCTATTTGCTTTGAAATCAAAATCATCTGAAGTCTCAAGACATCTAGAAAATATCCAATCATTTTAAAACACCCTGTAACACTTTCACAGGACAAATATATCAAGTTAGAACAAGTCTGAGAGTACAATCAATGCTTCTCAGAACATGACTATTTTCTCATGTTCACGGAAATTAGAATTTTATAATTTTGCTTTTAACTCCAAACCTAGAATTACAAGCCTAAACACAGAGCTAATAGTAAGGTATATAAAGGAAAATTGTATTTCCCAAGTATTTCAAATGTGACAATTTACCCTCCAAAAGATCAAACTAATCTGTGTTTCATAAACAAATAGGCCTTTATCACAAGAGTAGGTATTAGATGGTATTCATATAGATGAGAAATAGATCTTTAAAATTTCAAGAAATGTTGATCAATTGTACTTTAAATATCAGCATAAGGACAGCAAATGCTTGGTACATTTCAAACACTGAGAGTAAGAAAGCTGACAATCGGATTACAATAGTCTACCTGGGAAAACCAGATAAAACCCAATCGGACTCTTGTTTAATATTATGGTTGTAAGATTTTGCTTTCACTACTAGGTACTGTTTATTTTCAAATATGTTTCACTCAATCTGCCATGCTTCCTTTGTGAGGCACATTTTTTAATGAAGACAGAGAAGAATGGCAAGAATTCAACTTAACATTCAAAAGCAAAATGCGTCATACAGTCTTAAGCTAAAGAGACTCCCACGTCTCCATAGTAAGTAACATTCAAGGTTGTATTTTATTTTTTCCTGAGCCAGCACATTTCTTTAGTTTGCAAGGATATACCATAGAAACATATTTTGCCAAGTTTAACAGGGCAAAAATCATTGACCAGTGTAAACACTACCTGCAAGTAGTGTTATAAATGAAAGGCGTATTAGATTTTTCTCCTGTTGTCTTAGGTTTATGTAGCAAGGTTTTGGTGTCAGGGGTTAGTGTTCAGAGGTGGTCTCTATGACAAGAGACCAAGGGATGCTTGCTGAGCTCATCAGCAACACTGGTGGTGTCTCAGTGATAACATATTTTGAAAATATGCTGCAACAGGAGTGAGAAAGACATGGTAGAAACAGCCCTGCAGACACCAAGGTCAGTGAAGAAGGAGTGAGAGGAGGTGCTTCAACTGTCAGAACAGCTTCTATGTAGCCTGTGGAAAAGACCATGGTGAAGCAGGTTGTTCCCCTGGAGGCCGGAAAGAACCACATCAGAGCAGATATACACACTGCAGTCTGTGCAGAAACCCACACAGAAGCAGTCTTTCTGACAGGACTGAGTCCCATGGAAGACCCATGAGTAGCAGTCTGTTCCTGAAGGACCATACCCCATGGAAAACACATGCACTGGAGCAGTTCTTCAAGAACTTGCCTGGTGGGAAGGACACACACTGTAACAGTTCATGAAGAACCCATGGAGAAGACCCAGGCTGGAGCAGGGGAAAAGTGTGAAAAGAAGGGGGCAGCAAAGACACAGTGTTATGAACTGACCACAGTTTCATTCTCCATCCCCTTGCACTGTTCAGTGGGGAGGATGTAGAAAAGTCAGGAATGAGGAAGTGAAGTTAAGCCTGGGAAGAACAAGGTGAGGAGAGAAGGTGTATTTACTTCCCACTATTCTAATTTTTTTTATTATTTAAATTTGTCAATAAATTAAATTCATTTTCCCCAAGTTGAATCTAGTTTCCCATGACAGTAATTGGTAAGCCATCACATTGTTCTTTTCTAGACCTACAAACCTTTTAATCTTATTTTCTCTCCCTGTCTTCCTAAAGAGGGAGAGAGAGAGGAGCTTGGTAAAAACCTGGCAGCCAGCCAAGGTTAATCCATCACACCTGTTTTGAAGGCAAAAGTATTCTTCAGTGTCTTCCTCAGAAACTTTTAACTCCAGAGATGTTTTGGACTTGTTCAGGAATTCAGAGATCTTGAAAATCCTGACAGGTTTTAACCTCTTAAGTTGGAATCCTTACAACTCCATTTAAGTTTTAAAAATTGCATCAGGATGTAGTCTTGCTTTAGGAATGGTACTCCCAAATTTAGTGCCCCCACTGAGACTCTCCAAAACCACACTGTGCTCTCATTCACTGACTTCCCTTGCCCCTGTTTTCCTCTCCCCACGTGGTGGGAAGGAGTTGAGAATTGAGGCACAAAAGGCCAAGACCATGGGCTAAGACAAACTTACAGTGAGATAAGAAAATGAACAATAACAGCACAGTATCAATAACAAAAGAATACAAGAGCGAGTGATTCATATTCAAAAACGCTCACCTAGGACCCTGCTACAATGAGCAATACAGATGGCTCCCCCTCTGCCACTTTTCTTCAACTGGAAGGAATACTCTTCCCCTTCTCTCAGACAGAGGGAGAGAGTCCCTTTGCCTCAACCCTGCCAATGAGTGAGGTGGTATCAAAAACATTAGGATCCTTGGCCATGCTGCCTCCCAGCTATTGCAAAAAATTAAACCTGGCCTAGCCGGAACCAGGAGAGATGCATACCTGAACCACGGATATGTAAATATTTGGAAACTCTACTAGCAGAGTTAACATGATTACAAAGTCTGTTTAGATTCAGAGTATATGAAAAGCAAGACTAAAAAGTAGAAAAAAATCCATAACTTAGATAAAGACAAAGAAACTACACAATATTTTTCTTGTGAAGTTCATACAGTAATAGATTCCACATGCATGACCCCCTCAAAGAGTATGTCTTTATGACATGAATAGTATAAGAGATAAGCAGGGCTCATCAAGCCAGAGACACACAATGCCAGTGTAGCTATTCAGTTTCCATTCCAGAAATCTATATTTAAAAATAGTTGAATAACTGTTTAAAAGTCCACTGTGCCATATATTTACTATTAAATAACCACTGATTTAAATATTTGTCTTTTATGTATTTATTGTGCTTTTATTTTTAACTTTTATTATTTTGGAGTATTACCAAGAGATATAAAGACGACTCAGCCAGACCATCTCTGTTTCAGCTCTTCCTAGTCACTTGAACTGTAGTTATATCACTGATAGCCAGATATACATTTAGAATATATTATAATATATTCCTACTTAAACTGCTCTTTGGTTGATCCCAAACCAAGGGCATAATCAACCAGTATTTGAGTGGGTATCTGCCAGATTATCTGCCAATGCTTTAACCACTTTGTCTATTGATGTTCTCCTCCCAAATGCCATGCAATGAAATGGAGCTAACAGTTCTTGGTTCTCTATTCCTTACACAGACAGATCTCAGTCTTACGGAAAAGTGAAACAAACAGACTTGCACCATGAAAGCCTTAATCGTATCTATGTGTTCCATAATCTGGACCTGCACTAAGATGTCTGAGAATCAATCAGCAATACATGATTGCTGGTCTGTTTACTTGCTTCAGAAAAGGAACAGCAGTCAAAATATCTCACTTGAAGCAAGCAGGCTTAGCTATTTAACAGGCTAATAAGAAACAACAAGACACAAATATTTTCCATAGCTCACTACACAGATTTCAGCAATTAATGTCAAAGGAATAAACTATCCAGTGTAACTGAGATGGATTCATGCAAAGTTTGCATTTAAAATATTCTTTAGTAATTGAAGAAAAGTGTTTATCGTTATCATTCTAAGCTACTAAATTTACACATACACACACACACACACACGTACACAGTTAATGGAACCCACAGGCTACTGATGTGGCACTTTATCAAATTGAGCTGTAATGAAAGATAAATATTACAGGCAATTCACACTTCATGAAAGGATAAAAGTGTCAGTGTATAGGTACCAGTTTTACTGCAGGCCATAATCAGCAAGTAAACGAAAGTGCAAATGTCTAAAAAGTTTATAGCCCTCTATGAACGCCTCATCGTGTCAGGTATTGATTTAGGTTTTTAGAGGACTTTGCCAAATGTTAAACAATGTGTCTGTGAACATTTTTTACCTCTGCCAATTCCATGTTTTACTTCTTACCACCTCTAGTTTTCTCAAACTAAATTTTAAGATGTTCCCATTGCTTTAATAAAAGGAAATAGAAGAAACTGTTCCTTACACAACTATTTTCTTCTTAAACAGAGGGCAGTCCAGAGTGAATGTTTCATATTCTCCTCCTTCTCCACAAACATGGACTCCATATTTCTCAGAGAGCTAACACAAAAGGGAAATTGAAACATGTAAGTATTACACTAAAGAAGTCTATTAAACATATTTTGCTGAAAATTTCAAAAACAGTACAGTACATACTGGTTGCTGGCTGAGGTTAAACCACGTGTTCTTTCTAAAAGATTACACATTACAAGGCTGAAAAAACCCAAACATCATACAGTCAGTTCTTGATTTCTTTGTATGCCTATTACAGTGACCTAAAAATTACCAATTTGTGGTATTTTAAGTAGAACTAGCACTGTAATATTCAGATAAACAAATTGATTCCTAGTTCTTCTTTCTCAGTGGCCATATTCATCTAACTTTCTTTAGCATATCTATTTCACCTGTAGGAGAGACTTCTACTGTGAGTCAACATAAGAAGTAGCACTTCACATAGAAGTATACAATTAACACATTTTTTGTCAAAAGATTCAGGAACTGTATTCTATGTTTTGGTAAATATTCTTTCGAAAAAATCTAACAAAACAAATGAGAATTTTCTAAGTCAAAAGCAAAAAGCTAAAGCAAGATCTAAAGAGAGAGAGACGTTTCCTTTATAAATTGTACTTAATATACTTTCTAAATCAACCTATATTTATGAATATCCCTGAAGCTCTGGATACCTCACTTAAACACATAACTAGATAAACCAAAACATACAAAATACAAGATATGACTATCTTAATTAATCCCCTCTTTATAAATGAGCAGCTGTGAAGCATGAACCAAAGTTCTTTTGCTGGAGTAAGGAGTGCACAACTGCTCAGTAGCTCACTGTACTACTGTTTTAATGTACTGTGCTGATAGATAGTAATCAAGCACCAGATCTGAGCATGGGGACACCCTCTCCCCATCTGCAGGAGAAATTAAGGTCCTCAGCAGCAGGTGATATCACCTTCTAAAGTGTCACAGCAGTAGCTGATTCAAGCCAAGCCCTGTCCAGGTTTTTTAACATTAAGCAAGCACTAACAGTCTGCTTTAAGTGACTCATGAGAATTTGAACTTCAGTCCTCAACTCCATTGCAAACACTAATGTTACTTTTGGGAATACTTACTTTATTATAAAAGGGTTCCTTTATGCTTTTTCCTTAGAGGAACAGAAACCCAACCACGATGCTTCTGCAGTTAAAGTAGAAATACAGTTCTCCAGAACATCAGAGAGGGTTAGAAAAAGTCTATCTGGAGGCTAGAAGATAATTCCAAATCTGCTGTTTCTTTTTAGACAAACGTAAGACTGGGTTATTTATGCATCGTAGATTCCATTTTTTATATGGTTACCATAATATTTGCGTAGCAAGTCTGTTTAATATATTCAAATGATACTGTATTTTTATTGTTGAAGCTGAATGTAGTTTGTGTTATTTTACAGTTCTCTTCCAAAGATTTTATTTTAAAACTTCAAAGAGTGTTTATAACTTCAGTTACTTAAACCAAAGGCCCGAATCCTCTTCAGCTGTTATTTTGCAGAAATGGAAAATGCTCTGAGAAAACAATACCTTGGTAATGCTTTATATTACTTATCTTGGTAATGGTCTATATTACTTATCTGATGCTGTAAAACCTAAATCTCTTTTGGAAATGAGATTTTTTCAGTATTTTGAGAGTTATTTTTAATTTTTCCTTTCACATTTTCTTTCAAAGAAAAGGAGCAAAAGAGAACCTTTAATCAAGTGCTCATCAAAAAATTACACTCCTGACATAAAATAGAACTCCATCTGTCAACAATGGCAACAAGGTTTCTATAGGTCAAATACATCAGGAATAATTAATGCTGATGCAACAAGAATAGACAACCTACAAAATAGTTAGAGAAAACCTCTTATTCTTACTCTAGGTGAAAAAAAAAACAAACCCTAATGAAAACTATTAAAAAACTGAAAGACAGAAAACCAGGAAAGATCTTTCTAACTGTAACCTTTCCACAGTGAATACATGGAGTGACTGTTTAGAAGGCACTTTCAGAATTGGTAGCTCTGCCTGTAAACAGTGTCTAGAGTAATTATTGGCAATTACTATTGAGTACTCAGAAGATGTAAGACTATCTCCTATCTTTGTTGTGAGAAATTCTCATTTCCAGTGTCACTGGCTTCAGTATCATTCTTGACACCAATTATACAAGGTGCTAAAGGATTTTCAGTTCTCACAAATGTCAACAGGAACAAAAGACATTCAGCAGTTCATAGAACAGATCCTTAACATTCATTTAACAAAAGCAGCAATATTTTTTAAATGCCATCAACGACATGAGAATTTTGCCTTTTAATCATTTAGAATATTAACTTTTTTTGAAGACTGATTATTTGGTTTTGCAAATTGGATGCTGCATTAATAATAATACAACAGCATGGACTGTAAATTTTATGATTGCTAAATCTGACTTCTAGTTCGGATGAGCCAGAAAACTGAAACTTTACAAATTAAACATAACTAATTGCAAGTAATTCAAGTCTACTCAAACTCTAAAAGAAGTCTATGATGAAACCATCTTCTAGACTGCACAAAATTTATCTTAAGTACACAATGAGATACAGGGTATACATATAAATGAGATACATATAAATGACCAGTCCAAACATTACCTGCAGAACAGTCTCTTCCTACCTTAGGAATGAAACACAAGGATTAATGCTTCCTTTTTTAACTTTCATAATCAAAGATAAATATTTGAATTCAAGTGCTTCCTTTTTTCAAGTGAAGACTTTGTTTCCAGATAGAAATTTTAAGACTTAATAAGCTCTCATATTTACAGAAATGCTCTTTATATCAAGATGTTCTCATCACCTTTTGAGGCAAGCACAGAAATAACCATTTTCCTACTGCCTATTAGCACAGCCAGAAGTACAAGACAAATATAACCATAATGCCCATTTCCCATTCTATTAACAAATTCTAAGGAGAGTGGGATCACACCCTGAGACATAAGTTGACAGAAAATTCTTTAGCGTGAAAAGCTGAGATTCCTGTTACAGAGGGAACAGTGGGACATGAAAGCAATCTAATAATTTAGCAATTATCTAGCAACCACTCCTCAATAATTAATCAAAGACCTATCAATTAGAAAAAGGCCATAATTCAAAAGCTTTCCTTTCTGCTATGCCAATGTCCTGAGCCAGTAATATTCACCCCTGCTAAAAGTATGGGTGGCAGATCACCACTGCACTCCTAAGTTCAACATTCTGTACGTAATGTTAAAAAAATTGCAAAAAGTTTTCTCCACTCATTAGTCCTCCATTTTTCTGCTGCTACTGAAGAAAAACCACCTCACCCTTAGGTCAGTAACTATAACTTCTATTGTACACATAAAATGAAGTAAATCAGACGACTGGAAATTTAGGTGATATTTTCAAACTCAAATAATGGAGTGGAGGGAATCAGGGCTGGGTTATGGGTTTATTTGTTGGGGATTTTTTCCTATTAACACTCTTATAATGCCTCAATGAGAGATTTCTTTCTAAAAAGAGAATGACTAGTTCACGTTTATTTCTCATATTTCCAAAAGACAAATCGTAACAGGTGCATTACAGTAATACAAGTTGATTTTGGTCTCATTGACTGTTCCGTAAAGTAAACTTTTAGTACAAAAAAGAAAAAGTGAGAGGTGAGTTCTATCTCCAGATCTGTAGAACCAGAGAAGTTGAACTTTGTGAGTAAGTGCTAAAAGATACTGCCTAAAAATCCTGAATTACTCAACATATATGACATGCTGTGGCTCTTTATCAAAGACGTTCATTTTTCTGGGAACTGAAATTATTCAGATATTCAACAAAACTGAAGAACATATAGAACATTCCTAATTAATTCTAAACAGAACTGCAAAAATTCTCACAAAGTTGCACACTACTCTAGGAAAAATACTGTAATAAAATACCCTACACCTAACTGAATAAACAGCTGTGTAAAGTAACATCAGATGTCAACAAAGGAACCCAAAAAATGATCCACGAGAAGCGGAAAAAACTATACCACCAAAACCCCAACAAGAAAAACAAATTTACTGTAAAATTTGAAATTACTGGTTAGATAATAGTGCACAAATCAAAGATCACGAGTACATAAAGCTGTGGTATTTTTGGAGATGTGCAGTGCTAAACATTAATTCATTATGGTGTTTTATATGGTATGGCCAGAATATTAAATTTTATCTCTCCTCCTTACTGGAAACTGTGAACTCTTTTGTTTCCACATTCCGTCTGCCAGAACTTCTGATGCTGAAGACTTCACTGGTTTGCAAAAGAGTATTTTTCACATCATAAGCCTAAGTATTTTTCTTCAGTTTATAGTTAATGATTTGGTTTTATTAGGCCTTAAAGCCAAGTAAGTATCCAGTAAAAACAATATATTTGTACTGGCTTTGACTTTCATAGCACACATATGCACAAGCAACAGCCAAATGAACAAATAATCAGTTGTGCAATGGCCTGACAAGCACTGCAAGCAGCATCAGCATGCCCTATTTGTACACTTTAAGCTAGGCAGTCACAGTCATTGCTCTGTTTACTGTTGTATCAGTAAAAGATAAAACCTTCAAATGTGGGGTTTGAGAATAGTTAAACCATGACAGTAATAATTTTAGTGAAACCAAGTAAGAACCACTTCAGTTAAGATATCAAACACGATGAAGAATATACGTAATTCCCAAGAAAACCAGGTACTTTTGGATTTCAAAGTTGTTGGGTTTTTTTAAATGAATGATGGTGAAATCAAATGCAGAAGAATACTTCTTATTAGCACAATTAAAATTGCAATACTTGCTGCTACAGTTTTAAAGAAAGTCAAGACTGCTGATTCAACTGAGGCGAGCAGTTACCCAGCTGCAACCCCACTGGGGCTGCAACCTGAATTTTGATTACAGAAGCTTTCTGCGAATGCAGAATGTTGAGATGATTTAAATAAATAAGTGAAACAAGACTTCCAAAAAAGATAATGAATGGGATTGTATATGAACTAGTTTACATAGCAGAGGGCCGGGGAGGAGGAGGGGAAGATTTCTGGGCAGATTCTCCAGGTCTGAAGCAACAAACCTCAAGAACAGACCAATACCATCTCTTTGGGTAAGGTTATTTGAATGTTATGGACCTTAATTCTTCCTTTTCAGCTTTGCCAAGTAGCAATTACCCATCTTCTCCTCTTCAGCCTTATAGTAAATAACTAACAAAATGGAATTAAACTCAAGATATAATTGCTATGTAACTCCACTATCTTTCAGTAGCAAAAGAGATTTTTAAAGTTATGATTACTTTTTCTTTCTCTTCTGCAAGTTTGCCGTGCCCTTAAGTGTTCCAAAAAAAACTACTTATGAAGCCAGGCTGACCAGTAACTACCCAGATTAACAATGAAAAGTATTTTCAGGAGATCATTTTGTGGAAATTTAGATAGCCCAGAATGATGAAAGTTACATTGAGCCCTCTTAATAAACATGCAGTCATTGTGGGTATCTAACAGGCTCAAGGACAAGGAATTGTGGTAAACCAGCATTTTCACAAACAATACATGAAAACGTAATTTCAGAACTGTTATTCATAAACTTTACTTACCTTGATGTTTGATGCTTTTACCTCAAATTTGAAGAAGACTCAAGTACAAAATCTGGTCTTTTTTCTTTTCCCTAGCTGAATAATTTTTCTTTAAATAAATCTACTAGCTCTGCCAACAAGCATTATCCTTGCTTGAGGATACATAACCCTTTGCACAGAATTAAATACATTGTCAGAATAAACCTCTTACTCCACTTTTTAAAGGCCCTACTGCTTGCAGTCTGATTGTGTAAATGGTAGAAAACCTGCAAATAGGAATCTTCAGGGAAGTTTTGTATCACCTATGATTTTGCCACTGCCATTTCTTGCTGTGAAAGTCTCTAACTTACACACAATTATTTAGCTTTATCATATTGATAACACCAGTTAGTGTTCCTGCAATATTGAGGTTTCATGCCCTTAGTTTGTTTTAAAGATGCTGACACCATTTGTGAACTATGTCAAGAAATAATATTTTTCATATCGAAAGTGCATAGCAGAGGTTTATATTCTGTGTACAAAGCTAAGGTTTGGGTTAGCACCTAATTTATGAAAGTAAGTAATTTTTTATTAAGTTAAGTTTACTGAATTTCTGCCTGTGTTACTTATTAACTGCAAGTTTAACTATATGAATATCCTTTAAGTAATACTCACCTCCAAAAGAATAGGCTCCATCTCACCCAGAGTTTTTCCTAGATGCTTATCTGGATCTAAACCTGCAAAAAACCCCAAAAGGGTAAAAACATTTCTTATGAAGTACCCTTATAACATCAAGAAATGTTTCTTTTTCAAATATATCATGTGCCCCTTAGAAACTCCCCATTATCTAAAATAATTACCATCCTGAAGAAAATACACTTAGTCAGAATTTTCCCTAATCCTCTTTGGACAAATGGTTTCCATGTTTGTGGAAAAATAAAGCCAGTTACCATTTCACTACACGTCAAGTGGAAAAGCTATTGTTTTCCTTTATTGGAAATTTCACTAACCAGTGAAGTAATCACACAGGTCCATGATAATAAAAATACTACAAGGATATTGCCTCTATTGGCTACCTACTAAATTAAAATACAATTTAATTTTTTTTATAGTTCTGCAACTGGAAGGGACAGAGAGTGTTTTCCATAATGAAAACTTCCTCTGCCAAATCACAGTCTTTGTGTGTTTTACTCACATATAAAATGTAAGATTAAAAAGGATGGAGATACAAGAAAACTCAGATATACAGAATGTATTGAATGCTGTACGTTTTGATCCATCACAAAATATTCTGTATGATGTCTACGTTTTGATTTATTTTTCTTTGTAAAAAAGTAAGGCCTATTAACATTTGATATCTACTCTAACTTGCTCCTCTGTATTCCTATTTCAACTTCTTGACATTTTGAGTTTGGCCAGCTCATGGCAGTTAATGGTCACTTCTCAGAGATGAGTCAAGTAACTGGCAAAAATGAGTAGTGGGATAAAATAATCCAGGAACAACTGTTTCAAGAGCTGACATCTTCAACCAAAAAAATATGCTAGCTGCATTTGATACAAAGTGGTCAAAAGGTCTTACCATATGAAGCAAATGAGAAAAAAGAAAATGGTAACTCCTGAAAGTGAAGGATCACTGAGAAATTTTCAGTTATCTCATTTTTTACTACTCTTAATTATTGTGATTTGGGCTTCTCTTTATACTGTACTTTGTCTATTTTTCCCTACTCTACTGCTTTATACAATAATAGGTATCATTAAAGAGCTGCCACCAAAATTACCCCATTCTGAAGCAATTTCTGAAATATGTGCCTTGCAAAGCACTTTAGATTGTTGATGATGAAAGCTGTTATATAAATGTACAGTACACTGCAAAGTCATTGCTGAGTTAAAATAGCTAATATGTCTCTTAATTTTTACAATCATGATCTTGGTATATTTAAATTCCTGTGAAACTAAAACAAGTTAGAGTGAATGAGATTTCAAAACACTAAGAAAGTTTTTAAATATTTCATTAAAGCACATTAAAAATTCCCTTACTATCTAAGCGAATGCTTTTAAAACTGCTTAATAATTAAAGTTAATAAAGACTGAGTTTTTTTCCTCCCTCTATTTCTTTTTCTTATTGGTTCATTGCTTTTTATTAACAGATGAAAAATGTGTGTGCTAGATCTATGATAATGATAATTAAGTCTTGGGGAAATAGTTTTGAAATATATTAATTTAATTTCAATAGTTCGAGAGGTTTTGGTGATCTCTTCCAACATACATCAGGTTAGCATTCTGTCCTGGATCATAACAGGATAGGTATAAGGCCAAACAAGCAATTTCTCTTGAAGTAAACAAATGAGTACTCTATTACAGTACCATTTCACACATTTACATTAACATTCTTCCTTTAATATAATTACTTTTCTAAGACAAGCAACCTCTCTCTCCTTGATAAAATCAGATTGATTTCCTCTAAATTTAAACCAAGGGATACATTACAAACATATGAGAAGGGAAAAAGTTGTCAGAACCAGACACACTAACATATTGCTTCTTTCACAAGGTTCTCTTTGATAATATGGATATATCTTCTGTTCTGTCCTGTAATGAATGCAAACCAATAATTTAAAAGAAAGTATGATACAAATAGTTTATGAAATACAAATAAATTGTCTATGTATACTCTTTAGTAATATCCCACACCTACATGAAAATCTGGGAAACTGCAATGTATGCTTTCTGTTTCTCTGCAGAATTCTGGTTTTGGACAGCTTGTATTTCTCTTGAAAAATATTATTTCTTTTAGTTTCCAATAGGTTTGTATTGTGAGTGAATAGAGACTGTCTGGTAAAGGCATCAAGAACCAATATCACTTGCAATTTGCAGGATCAGTAATCCACATCTCAAATCTCTACAACATGCATAGATGAAGCTGTATGTCTATTGCTACAATTAGTATAATAAAGTATTTGGAACCATACTTACAAAACAGTTATTTTAAATCTATACTTCTATTTGGTACATTTTTCTTCATTGATTCAGATTCTTAAAATGGCTTAGAGTAAAACGAACAATGTATTGTAAATTCTTGGTACCACATCCTCCAAATTTTTCTTCAATGGAACTAGGTGTGAAGAAAGCTGAATGGATACATAAACCAACAACAAGGTCCATGACCTGGATGACTCTATGTAGAATTTAAAAATTAATTAGGAAGGGAACTATAATTTGCAGCACTGACATCTATTTTATTTAACTTGCATGTATCAATGGGAAGCAATTAGAATTCAATTAAAATATTCACTTTTATTACTTCACTGACTGACCTTGAAGTTAATGCCTGTTTTATTTAATTGCATCATCTATGAATAAATGTTAACCCTAGAATGTTATGGCCCATTATTTTCGATGCATTTTTAACTCCCCAACTGAACTACATCCATCAAGTTATTATGTGCTGCCAAGAGAGCACGTGGGGCTTTATTTCTTTGAGGTAGACCAGTACATGATGACAGAAACATCTCAAAAAATTTGATAATGCTGTTTTTAACAGTGCTCAGTAAAAAAAATTGTTTTACTGTAGTCTAGTTTTACTGTAAAATCAGTAAGTGATAGCACAAATGGTATAATCACTTCAAAGTAATTGCTACTCCATCTGCAATTCCTGATAAATCCACTGACAGGAGCAGAACTCCTTCCTGCAAATTTAAACAATGGTTGCAGAATGCTCTTATGCACAGCCACAAGTGTTGTAGAGAACTGTAGCAATGTCAAAAGATTGGGGCAGAAACTCATGGCTTTGCTGTATGGTGAAAAAAATAACATTACTAAAAGGTATTTCACTACTGTTGACTTATGCAAAGGAACAATATTTTAAATGGCTCACTTTGTACATATGTATTAGTGTAACATGAGGCCCTCACTTGAGGGGCAACTACCTGATATTACTTGCATTTATCAAGACCATTAGAAATCCAAGTTACATTTTCATGGCATTGCATTCAGCTAATAAAATCCACATTTTAAAGCCTTATCTGACTAACAAGAACGTTTTATACATGTTCAGAATTTTTACATTGTCTGTATTTTTAAGAAAGTATTTTAAAATAAAAAAATCTATCTTCACTTCTTAATAAAATTTCAAATAAGTAAAAATAAATCATAATTACAGGTTTTAAGAAATGGTGGTACATAAAGGTCTTCTGAAAGCTACATTGAACCAAACTCTAACCCATAACATATGAACATATTGTAAAAGAATCACTACCACACACACACATCAATAATGTATGAGTTAACCATTATCTGTCGATAATGTAGGGGAAAAATCTCTATCCTTCCCTGACTAATCAACCTTACAATTCAAAAAGTTAATCTTCTCACTCACAGACTTCTTCCACAAAGTAAGGTTAAAAACAAATCTCCAAAACTGCTATTATCATATTCTTCTTGAAATATCATATCCATAGAATTAGGATAGGCTTTTCGAGAAAAAAAATAGAACCTATTTTAAAGTTACAGCAACATGAAGTTCCCTTTTGTTTCCTGACTTCCTGACAAGTAATGTTGAGAAGATGAATAACTGTCATCATTATGAATGTCAGGGACTAAGACTTAACTTCTGATGGTGTAGAGCTGTATAATGCACAATAAAGTTTCTGGAAAGATCCTAATCAGCTGCTCGCCAAGAGTAGAATTATTTAGAATTTTGAATACGAAAAGAGGCAATTAAATACTTTGATTTTCTGGAACCAAAACTAATCTCTTTCATCTCATTCTCTTTATCATAAAGAAAACGGGGATAACAATAAGATGATAGGACCCATAAGGTAAAGAAATACATATAAAAAGAAAAAGAGTATAAAGGAAAAAGCAACCACTGCTAGAACTGGAGCAGAGAAAACAGGATTATTTTTGAAGGTAAATTCCTCTGTTTTAAATGTGTCTTTTTTTTTTTCTAAGTAAACAATACGAAATCACTGATTTTCAGAAGGAGGATCATTCTTTACACAGTGCAGAATACAGGAGAATCCTTCTAATAACACAGAAAAAGCACATACGCAACAGTATTAGCTGATAACACAGGCTTACTCTGTAGGGGTGCAGGAATGTCTCATAACCTTCACCAACTAGGAATGCACATGCCACACAGATATTCTTGAATTGTAAATCTATACCTTAAATTGCCTTGAGGTAAATTATTCCTGTTGTCATATTTAGCTTTCATTTCTACGAAGAGCTGAGAAGTGAACATTTTGTCTGCTAGCATAACTTGACAGGTTCATTCTTAACTTCCTCAAAACTTTCACACATGAAAGACTGTGTGAACAATGGTGAACTGGATGGAGACCCTGCATTTCCTTTTCCAAAGGAAAAAAAAAATTACAAAAACTGCTGAATTTTTGTATAAAAGTAACGACAAGTGCAATAAATACTGGGTATTACTGCACCTCTAAAAGATCTGAGATGAATATACTTCTAATTTATTGTATAAAAGAGGAAAATTCATGTGACTTGATTATGTATCTATTTCTCTTTTTTTCCTTGCTTTTTTTTTTCTATGTGATAATTTATCCAGTGTAGGAATTGTACATGGATGGAACCTGTAGCTATAGTAACTCTCTTCAAGCTAAGCAATAAAGTTATAAGACATTAATCCCAAAGTGGTTCTAGCATATGTTTCCAGTGCCATTTAATTAGGATCTCAGTTCATCCTCCATCTTGAACATTCCTTAAGTATGTTCTAAACTAGGTTAGTCTGAAGTCCTGAAATTTTAGAATTCTAAGAGGTAAAAAGATCCAAAACTTTTTATAGAAACAGTGTTATATGTGGTTTTGTTTTTTTTTTTAACATCAAAGATGTTTGTGTTCTAGTTAAATCTAGGATTCAAAGCAATTTAGCTGTGTCATTTCAAGAACAGAAACCTCAATAAATCTTTGAAGAAATTTTGTACTTTCATCACATAACAAGGCAATATTTTCCATCAGATTCTTTTACAAAATAACAGAATCACAGAATGACTCAGGTTAGAAGGGACCACAGTGGGTCATCTGATCCAACCTCCCTTCTCTAGCAGGGTCATCTTAGAGCACACGACACAGGCTTGATCCAGACAGTTCTTGAATATCTCCAGTGAGGGAGACTTCACAACCTCTCTGGACAACCTGTTCCAGTGCTCGGTCACCTTCACAGTAAAGAAGTTCTTCCTCATATTCATGTGGAACTTTCTGTGACTCAGTTTCTTCCCACTGTCTCTTGTCCTGTTGCTCGGTACCACTGAGAAGAGCCTGGATCCACCCTCTTTGCACCCCCACTTCAGACACTTATACACTGAGATGACTTAGTCATCTCAGTCTCTTCTTGAGGCTGAACAGGCCCAGCTCCCTCATCCTTTCCTTGTAAGAGAGATGCTCCACACCCTTAAGCATCTTTGTCACCCTCCACTGAACCTCTTCAGGAGCTCCCTGTCTCTCTTGTACTGAGGAGCCCAGAACTGGACACAGCACTCCAGAAATGGCCTCACCAGGGCTGAGTAGAAGGACAGGATCACCTCCCTTGACCTGCTGGTCATGCTCTTCACAATGCAGCCCAGGACAACCATTGACCTTCTTGCCCACCAGCGCACACTGCTGGCTCATGGACAGTTTGTTGTCTACCAGGACCCCCAGGTCCTCCTCCACAGAGCTGTTCTCTACCAGCTCAGCTGCCAGCCTGTATTGGTCGGTCCACTGAGTTATTCCTCCCCAGGTACAGGACCCTGCATTTGCCCTTGTTGAATTTCAGAAATTTCTTCTCTAAAATGTTTGTAGTATGAAAAAGATTGTGGCAGAATTGCTGAACAGCAGCATTAGACTACTTTTAATCAAATGTAAGACTCTAGACAGCAAATGGCTCATCTCATTTAAAGCAATGCCGGAGTCAACTTCTTCTCAAGACTTTTAATGGACTTAAAAAACTTAAATCAAAAGTTATTAAAGTTTCAGCTCATACAGGCACATATGTACGACTTTCCTGACATAATTTTTTTATTAGAATTTCATAAGAGCATTGTTTGCTTATTAATCTATTTAATTCAAATTGTTAAACCAATTTAGCACCACATAAATAAAAATGTGTGTGAATAAAAAAATATGTGCTACTTTGTCCCTGTTAGAGAATTCAGGTATTTCATACTTTGAACAGTTCTAATTCTAGTAAGCCTTGTAGAAAATAATTGAAATTTCATTCAGTGGAAGAGAAAGAGGCATGATGCAAGTAGTAAAATCTGTGTCATTTTTATTAAATCCATCCCCACACAGAGAAGTTATAAACCTTCAAAAAGCCACAATCCCCAAATGAATCAGCAGAGGCTTCTGACAGGGAAGATCAATAGATCACCTGCAAAAGAGTAAAAGGCCAGAGCAGAAATAAAGGACAAGAAGTCCTTCAAAACTTCAACTCAGAGTGACCTGAAAAGCAAACATCTATGGTTTTAACTACACAGATATGCCTTTAAAGGTTTATGTCCTGTTTCAGCACATAAGTCTGTAAAGTCAATGGGCATCTAGAACTTAAATTGTATCAAACATTAAAGAGCAGCAAGTAATATTCTAGTATTAAAAATATACCATTTGTACCTCTTGATTTTCATTTTGTTAAGATTATTTCTGCTTTTGATATCTCTTACTAAGTTCTTTTTCTTCCACTATTTTTCAGCTCCAAGTTCTCTGACTATTCTTCTTTTTCACTATAAGCCATACTTTTCCTGTTTCGCTTTAAATGCCTAATAGTGTGCTCTTAGCCTGCTGCTTCCATTTAAATTTTCCTTTAGGTGATGGGATCTCCCCAAACTACAAAGTGATCTTTCCACTTTTAAGCCATCTCTCTCCTACTTTGTCTGTGACATCTCCTTAAGAAGCACTCGAAAATGTCAACTTTCAATTACTTTTCTGTTTTCAGGCACATTCCCTTACTCTTCCTTCTAACTCCTGTTATCGATTATGATAACAATATCCTTCCCATTTTCCAATGTATAGGCTCAAGGGTTAGCAAAGAGGGAATCATATTTCTCTCTAACTTGTTTCTAAATGGACTTGTGGAAATTCTCATTTCTTCTTTTTCTGTAGCACACTTTATTTTCAAACATTTCTTTATACATTATATATGTGCTAAAATCTCTTTCCAAAACCTCATCTTGCACTGGTAACAAAGTATCTGTCAATCATATACATGCATCAAGGCAAATAACATTCCAAATGCAAAGAGTATTTTCTCATCTTATTTCTCTAAACTTTCAACTATGAATCAAACTTTTTATTTACTTGAAGTCCATTCCTAGTTTTCTTTTCTCTTACTCATCTCTTTTGCATCACATCTCAAATCCCAAGCTAATTTTTTTTTTTATTTCCAGTCTTACATACAATTTCTATTTATCTGTGTTGATATTTTCCCATGTGAATCTTTTCCATCAGGAAAAAAAAGGCTTGAGATAAAATAGCTCCTCTGTTTTCATAAGTGTTCCCAAGTCTTTTCATACAATGTCTGGTGAACAAACAGGTGTGGTATATTTTTTTTTAAATCATAAATAACAGGAATTACCGAGATAAATGAGATAGTAGACAAACATATCATGGAACAAGCCTAGGGCAAAAGTGTCAAATGCACTTAAACTCTAAAGGGACAACTAAGTTATGGAAGATTTGTTTGAAAATTCAGTGACGACACCATATGCTAGCTAGGAAAGAAGATTTAGAAGGGGGAAAAGACTAGTAAGAACATCTTTCCCAAAGTACATCATAAGTAATTTATCAAATTTATAATTTGAAAAACATTAAAACTAAAATGAATTAAAAGTGGTCACACGTGTACACAAGATAATACTTTAACACTGCGCAGGGATAATTAAGGCTAGTTTTAGAATACATTATCCCTAACGGAATAGACAAGCATTAAAATTTGACAGGACTTGAAAAATATTATCAGTCATTTTATCTTTTACTTCAATTATGATAAACAGAGTAAGCGTTCCAAAAACAAGTGTTTAAAAAATGTGTAGATGTGGCACTTTGCGATATGATTTAGTGTGGTGCTGTATTTCCCACTGACTCATTTATTAAATGCCTTTCACATTGTTCCCCCTGCCACATTCCCCTGCCCTTAGCCCTGGCCACTCCCTCGGGTCCTCCCTATTGGTTCCTGTACCCCAACTCTGCCCATGTACCACCCCTGCAATCTGAGAAAACCGGGATTATGAGGCCTCTCTGCCTCTGGGGGTCGTTGGGACAAGATGTAACTATTAAAAGTCCACTGAAACCCTCATGGGGAGACCCTTCTTGCCTCCTTCACCGTCACTGTGTTGTAGAGCTGATAGCTAGATGGAGCAAAACTGTGGAGCCATCCAAAATGGACTACAGGAGGGCGAAATGGTCGCACTGCCCTAAGCAGCTCTGCTGAGCTCCCGGGGAAAGCTGCAGCTTGCAAAACTAAACCTAGCCCTACAACAATTTAGTGGGCATAATCATATTCAGTTGAAGGTGGGACTTGATGATCTTGGAGCTCTTTTCCAACCTTAATAGTTCTATGATTCTAAGTGTTGAAACACAGACTTTAAAAGAAACATTAAGATTCTAAGATTTTAGTTAAAGATTAGTTTTGTTAGAATTAGTTAGAGGAAGTAAGTCCAGCTCAGATTAAGAGTTAATAAGAATTAAGTTAGAAATAAGCTTTTAAGTTGCAGATAATTAATTGTCTTTCTATATTTGTGTAGCTGTGTTTATAATGAGAACCAGAAAACATTGATAAATACATCTAAAGAAATTTAAACAATTGCTAATTTTTCCCATCTAGATACTATTCAGAAGTCATAAGGAAGAAACTGGATGTTCCCCAAGAGGCCATTTGTATTGTCAAAACCCAGAAAGGTGGAAAGTTTAAAGTGAGGAAGACCATTATTCCTTTATCCCTAAGACCACTCCTCAATTAATAATGACCACTGACTCAATTTAAAAACTATACTATGCATGCTTAATGACATTAAGCGGAGAATAGGAGGGGTCATTGTTATAAATATGTATTTGTATTTCAGATATTCATAACTTTTGTGGATAAATAGACTCTGAAACCATCTATACTTTGACACTGCGTATTCGGAAACTATTCCACGCAGCTGTCTGGCGCCAATAAACATACACTTTTCTAACTTTAAACTGTTAGAGAGTTTTTGCCCATCTCAGTTGGATATCGATACTAGATCCTTATCCATACTTTAGTAAATCAGTGTTTTTCATATTAATAAAACAGAATGTTATCAGGAGCAAATGTGAAGAATGTAATAGATTCTCCTACAGCTCCAGTGTCTGGTAGCTGCCCAAGGAAGAAAGCAGTGGAATGATCACCTGTAAATAAACTGAACTAGATAAGAATAATGTCAATGTTTAGTTTACTAAGCAATAAGCAAGTAACAATCCTTACTATACAATACGTAAGAGAGCAACTGCGATCTAATATTGATTTCTTAACAAAATGTTACTCAATTCCTTCTGTTATGCTTGTGAATGGTCTGAGAATTTTAAAATAATATTTAGAGGAAGCAAGTATCTTCCCCTGTGATGGTATAACAAGTTCCTTCAATTTCCTCAAAATTACTTTAAAATTGCTCTGTACTAAAAACTAGAGACACATTTTCAAAGAACACTGTTCCTCTCCATTACACAGATGATGTGCTCAGACAAAACTCACAACCACCAATTTTACTTCAGGATATGATCTGACATTGCAGCCAACCCAAATTAGTAGTAAGCTTTCTATTGAAAGAGAGAGTTTTGTCCTCCATGCAGCTGTGGTTTCTAAAGAGCAAGTTCCCTGCACTGACAAAAAAGCAGATCCTGCTGGATCACCTCTATGCAGCCACAAAAACACTGGAGCCTTTACAGGGGCAGAAACAAGCAGAGACTTGTGGTTTGGACGAGTCAGATAGAAGTGGGATGGAAAGATCGACCTTTTGGCAGCACCTTACTATTAGATCAGTTTATCTGTACACTAAATTACACCCTCAGGAACTGTGTGGTGCCAGGTCTTCTTTAATGTAGTTCTTTAAAAGTAAATCTTACCTCTGTGAAAATTAATGGGAGTATGGCTATCAATTTCAGTCAGTCAGGATTGCACTTCTGTACACTAGAGGCATACAAATAAAGAGTAACATAGACACCGAGGTGGCTGGGTTTAAATAATAGATCATTATACTAGGAAGTAATACTCTCTCTTTTTCAATTAAAAACTCCTATACAAGAGCATACACATCCGTAAACTATCAGGATAGTGGATTCCGTGAATAGCAGGAGTATACCAACTTTCTAGGACCATGTGAAGAAAGCATCAATATCTTCTCACACTGAAGGAGGCTCAAGTTAAATATACTTACTACAGACAGCTCATTTTAGTGAAGGAACTTAGGATTTCCTGACAGATAGGACATGGTAAATAATGCATATTAATACCCTAAAAGATAGGAATTTGAGCTTATATTCTGACTTTGACTGAAACATTGACGAAGCTATTCCACACAACCCCCCATTCTCAAGGTAACAAGTGTGCACTTAGAAAACTTACTCAATATAAATGTTACTTTTGAAACTTCCAAGAAATCTAGAAACATTGAGGACAAACTTGACTGTATGACATAAAATCAACTTCAAGTATATTCTCATATATATGAGAAATAAAGATTTTCATAGCTTAAAAAGTATAGCAGTGCTTAAGTTTTAGTGTTAATACTTACCAAGATTTAGGTATAGTTAACTATATAAGTAAACTAAAAGTAAATAAATTTGAACATCAAGTTTTACTAAAGAACTCAAAGATACCTTCCAAATGTAACCCTCCTCCTTCCCTCACTTCCACATGTGTATTACACCTTGTAGAAGCAATTCACTTTAGAATGAGGCACAGTTAAGACCAACATACAAAATTACCAAGATTTAAAGTTGAATCTGTTATGCATACTCTGCAAGTTAATTAGTATTAGGTAATCTGTAAAACACAGCCAAAGAGGAAGGAGGTAAAAAAATGCATCTTCTTACTGTTTTATATTACACAATTGTTCTATTACACAGTGCCATATTACAATGTGTCACATGAGCAATGGATATTACTGGAATTTCAGGCATAAACATGTTAAAAACAATCAACAACAGCTTCAATTTTAGCTATTACTGAGTAACCTCATTCTGAATTTCTGTATTTTACTAAATAGTGGAAATATTCAAAGTATATTTCAAAGACAAAAGTATGATGTATCATACAGGTATCTTTAGCAGCAAGAAAATGGCACTAAAGGTAATATTCAAAAGTGGGTTTTATACATACATATATAGTGCTCAGGTTTGCTGCTAGATCATGGAATGTTTTTCTCTCATCATTACAGCCTCTGAAATACACTCTAAAGGAAAGAAAGCTGATCTACTTATAGATCAACAGAAGGCATGTGAAAAAGGTTGCTAACAATACTTTTTTTGCATATAAGTGAGAGCAATTGGCATCCCATCTGGAAAACTACACTACTCTGAGATAGAAAACTCTTGCCTCTGGCAAAGTTTATGGTATTAATTTGTAATGGTGGATTCAGGGAAATGTACTAAACTAATGCTCATTTACTTGCATAATTATGTGCTTTCCACATAAAATGACAGGCTTTTACCTTGTCAATACTGGCACTGAGTTAATGGAAAACAGGACAAGTCGGGTGTACAAGTATGCCAGTGCTGATGAATGTCAAGCTCAGGTTACAGATTTGCTTCTTGCATTAACAACTGTACAATGTATCACCTAATGCATTACCCCCTCAGACTCTTAAATCTGTTATTTTAAATATTTTCATTGCAGTTTAGCTTTGATTATTAATCTAAAAGGCAAAAAGTTAAACTGTATCTTATCTTCTTTGCCACTTGATATGTTGAACAGCCTTCATACCTTAAATCCACTTTAATAAGGCATGCAATTATTAAAGCATTACAGAATGGCCCCAGAGCACAAAAGCTCCATTAAATTTGCTTACATCTAATTATGTCTGCCTAAGGCAGGTGAGAAATTGACTCTGATAAGATCTTTCTTTTACCTGTAGCCAAAAAAATAAAAAGGAAAAATAACTTGGAGTGATTTTCTATCTAATTGCTATCTACAAGTATTTATGGTATTCGCTCTTCCAATGAATAGCCCACAAAGCACTCTTTGTGCACTAACTAGTACATTTTAAGTTTTTTTAAGACTGTAGAATACAAAAGACAAACTTATCTTGCTTCAGGCATGGCAGGTCATCAATGATGTCTATTTGGGAAACAGTTTTATCTATTATTTGAATCATATATTTTCTGTAAAAAAATAAGTCTGATGTGAAAAAACATGTTACATATGCTTTGTGGACTTTATTTTTTTCTTCATGCCAGTATAAGCAACGAAAGCATTCTATTTCATGGAAATACAACATAAATATATAAATGTACTTTACATGGCCTGAAAACTATTATTTAAAAATGGTATATTTCTTTTTTTTTCCAATTTAAAACCAAATGTTTTGTAGTAGAAAACATGGCATTCCATTCCTATGTACTTGTAACTGACCTCCAGAAATTCAGGAAAACACTACTAAATTACATTGCTTGTTACCTGTAAATGAATGAGGGTATGTGGTATTTCTAATCATTCTAATCCTTCTCTCAGCCCTAGCAGATCCTACAGAATGATAGAGTGAGACCATCATAGTGACAATGTAAAAACTAGTTAGAAACTATACCAGAAAAAGAGTAATAAATAAATAAAATTTAAAAAAATAATTAATTTTAAAAAATTAATGGAATCCATCCAGTCTAAAGGGATTATAATTCAATTCTTGGTTAATAATGATGGAGAAATTACTTTGTTATAAAGCATTCTTTAAAAGAAAGAGAGATTAGGTATTTGATGGGAAAGTTGCCCAGGTAAACCAGCCATCAAACTTCTAATGAAAGATTATGCAACACTATCTTCCAAACATAGATCTTTAATCATTGATGCCACTTGTATGATACAAACCATTCTTTGCTACAGAGGACCACAAATTTATAGTCAACCACAAAAGAAAAGGTCCTTTGGTCACATTTTATGCTTAAAAAACTCATTTGCTACTCTGAAACAGAAAACTGCATAGAGGCCTGAAATGAATATATTGTATTAGTAGCACGTTTCTCATGTGTTCCTTAGGCTTTTAGAGCACATAATTCCATAAGCCTTCTTATAAAACTTCATTTGACCTTATCCTTACATTCAAGCAATAAACAGATAGGTTAACTTTTATGTTGATTTGCTTCACTATAAAACTTGATTCTATATAGCTGACAATGAAAAGACTGATTTTCTGGTATGCTAAAGAACTACATTTAAAATACCAAAAACAATTTAGAGGCAATGATGGATTATTTGTTCGCTCTTACGATTTACCAACTCCAAGACTGCTGTTACACAAAATACTTTGGCCTCATAGTTATATGTTGTTTGATATTAACTTGATGTATTTCTATTAAAACTTTCATGGTTGCTTTATAATATTGTCACTAGCCTGCATCATCTATAAATGACAATACTGTGAACTACTGAATTATGCATGCATCTTTACTGCAAATCAAAAACAAACCAGAACAAAAAAATTATGAGGGGAATTTAATGTAAGGAAGAATTAATTTCCAGCTTTTCCACATCTCCTTTAAGAATGAATTGCATCCTGTTAAATTAATCATTCAGACATCCGGACTGTTATTGAGCCATTTTTCATAATTTTCTTGATATTAACATTTCATATCCTAAAACATAGAACAAAAATTCTGTGTTCCTCTGTTATGTTGTCGATTTGGCCACAGGAAATTTCAGTAGACAATATTGCTCAGAATCTGAATACATACCAAAAGCTGCCACTTTTATGATTATGGCTTGAATGTTAGATGATATCATTTCTTTAAGCAGTATTTCCTGGTTCCAATGCCAGAGGTAAGCTAAAGGCTGAAGATTAAGCCTTCTGCACCTTAAAAACAAACAATAAATCGGATAAAGCAAAGTATTATGCTTTTACTCAACATTATTCATGTAAAATTCTTTTCCTACCCTGAAATAATTTTTATTCCATAATTTCAATTACAATACTTTACTATTCGTATCTTTCATTATAAACATTAAGTCTAATATATATATTAAAAAAAAAAAAGAAATACGCTTGTTCTGACTATAATTCATCTAAGTAAGATGCAACTCACTGAAGTAAACGGATCTGCACGAGAACACAAGTAAAGCCATAAAACACGTTCCTAAACCTTTTGGGACACAAAGCAATTAGTACCTTAGGAAGTCACCACTTTTGTGAACACAGCTAAGGCCAGAGTTACTGCTCTGTGATAAATGTGGCATATGTCCTAGTACAATATGCTGAATTTGTTGCTGTGATTTGGATCAACACCCAAGGAAAAGAATAATTCAAGAAAATATATACAGCTTGTGATACAAATTAACAACTTGTTACTGTAAAGTTAATAATTTGATACATAGCATGTATAGACAGCATTTGATACACAACATTTGATTGTTTATCACATTTAGAGAATCACTAATTTGCATTATTGATAGGTAACGCTTCTGTAAATTTTCAAGATCCATCAGTTTGTGATTAAATGTGTAAGGTCTAGCTCTGAAAAACTTAAAACATTTAACTATGGGACTACTTCAGAGCACTTAAGATTTACATTTATTTGTCAATTACCATGTTTTTTCTAATTCATGGTCTTTCTCACATATATGGGCATTCCTTCACGTTAGATAGACCCACTATTATGATTGTCAAGACTTTATAGTTAAATGTATGTTTAATGTTGACATGTAAATGCATAGTTAGCACTCACATAATCTGACTGGTTTTCTTATTACTTATTACTTTCAAATGTTTTAACAGAGCACCAGGTTTTTTAATAGAAATATTTAGCAGCTCTGAATGTAAAGTAGTTCACTTAGGTGCCTAACTTCAGCTAAAAAATTAGCTGAATCCAAGTAACTGGGACCGTTCATATGAAACAACCTTATTGCAAGGGCTAAATCTACAGATCAACGTGAAGTATTTTACCACTGCACAACCTTGGAAATAATCACGTCTGCTTGAAATATTATGATTTCCTGTCAATCCTTTAGCTGTGGTAAAGATGTAAAACTCACCATCAACAAAAGTGATCTTTTTTTATCCTACTAACATGAGAGGCAATTATTTAAATGTTTAAGTATAAGGGAAAAGAAAAAGGAAGGAGTTATTTCTGACTGCAATTTATCTATGTAAACTGTAAAGAAAGCAAACGTGCTCTGTAACGAGCTGACATGAGCTGAGTTGGCATCCCAACACACGTTCCAGATATTTGCTTTCATCATCAACAAATAATTAATGAACTCATGAAACTATAATTAATTTTTAACACAAGGTAGTTTTGCATTTCATCAGACATATATAGTGAAAATCTGTTTCACATCAAATATTGGCCTACATAACAGACACAATTACCATTACATAATCCTCTTTGTTAATTAAGACTCTTAAAAGAATCACAATCTATATAGACTTTAGATTGTAGACAATAGAAATGACAAATGGAAGCTCCTGATTAATAATAACAAATGTTAGATTTTAAGGAATTCCGGGAAGACGTGCACGTAAGGATTCTCTTGTATTTATTTCCTGATAACAAGTCACAGGATGTTCCTCTATATTAAAACTCTGGTGAAAAATAGAGGGACTTGACCACAACACTGCAGTCATTGGAACTGAGTGACCTTTCTGTTGAAATCAAAGAACTGAACCTACTCAACTATTTTCATACCAAAACTCAGAGTATTTTCAACAGATGAAGAGAGATCTGAAGAGCAATCAAAAACTCTGGTATAGTCTCTACTAGATTTTTACTAATGAACACATGGTTTCAGGGGGGAAAAACAGGAAAGAAAAGGAAAGAAAAAATAAATACATATATTAATGAACAGAATGCATTCGGTATCACAGAACACGAGAAATCAGGCAACTGTCTCTGCTTTAAATTTGAGTTAGAAAACAAATGAGTATTTTCCAGAATGTATGTACTGAAAAAGATTAATATTTTCTTACACATCTTCAACTCGAATTCTCTGGTAGTCAGAAAGAATGGCTCCCACAGATACACCCTCCACTCCTTCTTTGTCCTGAAAAAAGACATGGAATATTAATGACAGCAGTATATAATGGTTTACGCTGTAGAGATTCAGTATCTGTACTTGCAGAATCAACCAAGAATATTTTTTTTTCTGTGTCCAGTACACAGAATAGAATAGGCTGGAGTACAGATCTTGCACAGAAGACAGCAGCTCAGCTGACCTACTACATGCTTATTACTCTAGCACAGTCTTCTTGACGCAACTACCATTCTAGAGAAGAAATAACCAAGATAACTGAAAAGTATCAGATGTAACAGATTATCCTGAAGTTTTCCAGACATCCTGAAAATTCCTTCCAGCTTTTCACTATAAGTGAGGTGTTAGCTATCCCACCTACAAATAATTATCAGCAACATACAACATACAATTAACTGAATTGTTAGTATTTGCCATGGTATGCAGCACAACAGAGTGTGAGATTACTCTTTTTATCCTAACACCAGAAAAGAAAACTACTCAACATCACCTTTTAAAAATTCTTCTATAAAAAAAGGTTTTCCAAGACACGTTTTCTCTGTTTCATTTAAATTACCTAAGCCAACAAACAGCACTTTATTTTTTCTTGTAAACCCACTGAGAATGTAACATTTCAAAATGCACATAGTTCCAGTATTTTGTGAGCTCTTGCATTTTTAAGTTGCTTGAGTCCCAATCAACATGCTGAACTTTCTTTTTCTAAACTTTTCTCTATCTTGACTTCGGTAAAAGTTGTTTTTCTCTTTTAACCAAGGTCGATCATAACTACACAGCATGACTTACTTTCTGGGCCTGTTCACAATCCTGTGAAGTTTACAGCAAGATTTTAAAACAAAATTTTCTATTATATACCTGTGATGATGCATCCTGCCCCTGCCTTTCTCTTTTGGCCTACTCTATGATCTTAGGAACTCCAGCTAAGCCTTGACTAAGCAAGCTGAGCAGTGAAGTGCCCCTTGACTGTATCAGCTGGATGGTGAAGCATCGTTGAGTGTACCAGGAGTTTTTGCCTAGTAAAGGTTGGAACAATTCTGACTGCAACATGCACATCAGCTGCCTAACTAAGGTGGGGAACAAAGGATAAGCAGTTATCCTTGGCAATCTAGGTAAATCATTTACCTGAATCATAGCCCAAGTGAAATGACAGCATTGTTATGAATTTCAAAATCAAATCAGTCTTTGCCTGCTGTGCTGCTGAATTTAAAATTCAGTTCCTGTTTCTTATCAATAAAATTATGCAGAGGGTGTTTTATTCAAAATTATAATATAGTGAAAAATGTTCTGGTTTATGCCTGTCTGGGATATTCTTCCCTCAATCTGTCATCTTATTCTTTACATTAATTCTCACTTCATATTTGTCCAACAAAATTCCTAAGTTATTCACACCCATCTACACTTCAGATGTAAGAGTCACTGTATTTATCAAAATTCCTACATATAGTAATCTAAAAATATATATCTATTCAAGTTACGTATTTCCCTATGTCATTAATGGATATATCCATTAATATGAAGCTTAATGCCGAATCGAACAGTGTTCAGGTTGATGCTTCTCATATATCCAGATGTAATAGTACTGAAAAAGAATAGTTTTATGTGTCATTCATTCATTATCCAATGATGGATCAAATAATTACTATCATTATTATTATTACTATTATCCATACAATATTATTTCTGCTTCCCTTTGAGCTTTCTCTGCAATTTTTCAAAGATCTTTTTAGGATAAAGATACTTTATACTTTAGATCACAGATACTTCAATTTACTCAACTCACCCATATACAATTACATTTCTTAAAAAGTTAACACAGTTGTGCAAGCAGAGTTTTCTTTAAATAAATTTGATCAACTAATTCATGAAGCCTTCTCAAATCTTCAAGTATATCTAAAATGATTTTTCCATACTCCTTTGTTTCATGCTATTTTGATATGCAGTCTACTTGTACTGCTAAAACTGCACGTAAGTTGCATTCTTCAAAGTTTTTTTAAAAAGGTTAGAAAATTGTGTAACAGTCTTGGAAAACATATCAGATAAATACTGTTTGTTTTTATTTTTATGTAAAAATAATAACCCTAGCAATTCCTTCAAAATGTCCTCTGTCACAATGTGCAGACATTGACCAACATGTCCAAAAATATTACCTATGTTTTTGTTTATGTTACTAATTCATCACTGTTCTAAGTTACCAGAGGCAAACTATGCCATCAACTAAGTTCAGTAAATAATGTTTTTGAAGTATCTGATACAAGCAAACAGAAGGGTATACAACTGCTGTCTCACAAGTAGATTAATCTCTATGGCTACATAAATACATATATCATACACAGTTTTCCACATTCTTTCATCACAGAATCACTGAACAGTTGAGTTAAAGACCCATACAACCTGGCCTTGAACGTTTCCAGTGATAGGGCATCCACAACTTTTCTGAGCAACCTGTTTAATAACATATTTCTCTTACCTCATCAAAACAAATAAGATGTTCAATATCATCATAATATTTATTATAATGCATTGCAGATCTGTAATTACAATAGTTTTCATTATATTTCATGATATATATATGCACTATGTACACTCTAATTTCTCTCAGAATGGGAAATAAATAGTTGGATGAGACATCTAAGAGAGTAACTCTATCAGAAACTTCAAAGAAAAAGATGGTATCCTCATAATAAACAAACATGCAGTGAAATCTGATTTCCCAAATAGACATATTTACAGAATCTCCTGTTCAACCATGGAGATTACAACTGACTTGCCCAACACATTTTTAACAAGCTCACAGAGCCATAAACATATTTTTTATTCGTTCTGTTTTTCAAGTTCTGACAAAATATATGCATCAGCAAAGATACTTGCTAAGAAAACTCCCTCAAATTAAAAGTAAATATAAGTAGAGACTTAAATATTCTGTTCTTATACAAACACAATACTTCTATACTAAAATGAACTGTTGCACAGACCTACTTGTTTGGGATTTAAAAAATTCTAGTCATGAGTCCTAGTAAATTTCAAAATCATGCTATGGTAATGGAATTTAAAAAGCGACAGAAGGTCACAGAACTTATTCTAAATGACCATTGAAACAATGGCCTAAACTTGAAACTTATGCATCAAGAAGATTACTCATAGGTTTTGTTTTGAGGTTGCTTGGGTGTTTATTACTATACAAATCTGTAACACATTGGATGTGTATGTTTATGAATACACAAACACATAAATACGTACACATGTATGCAATACATCTTGATGTTAGTAATGCAAAAACAAGGCTACTATTGGCTGCTTGATTACAACTTACATTAAATCTGATTTAAATAGTAACACAGATGATTGTCTGCACTTATTCTAGTTTATTTCCTTTGATAATACGTAAGTTTTAATTGTTTTTTGAAATGGCAGTACATCATGTCATTTTGCAGTTGTGGTTATAATTCATGTTTAAAAACTTATCACAGGTAGTTATTTATCACCATCTCTTCATTCAGTTCTTCTGATGGTAAAGAGCAAATACTAACTTTCATCACTGTCCAGACAACAGCTTCCACAAGGAGAAACACTAATATACTTAATACATGCTTTGAAATAGGACAACTATTCCATGAAATGGAATAAATTCAATCCCCTTATTTTGCCCAGTTCAACAAATTAAGGCTAGAATGGCACACATTCAAGAAATAAGAAGACTTGAAAGGAAGAAGGATGGAGTATGAGGCAGAACAGAAAAAAATATGGTCTAATAACGTTCATAAACTCCTCAACTGGACAGTTTACATAAAGCCTTGCCCCACAGTATATTCAGCTCGGCACTTGAAGCATGCAAAGAGTACTAACTGAAAGCTACTTCTTCACTGGACTTATTCTTAGGTATTGAAAGAGTTATTGGACACCTTGCAAACAGATGGCATTTAGTTTGACTAAGAGTTGATCACGGTTAGCAGAGAATCCATCCCAGAATCAATAGTGCCTTCACTTCTAATGTGGAATCTGATCAGGTTTGGTACAATTAAAAGCATGTTCACAAAACTGCACTCAGCAACGGTAAACCAAGCTGAAATCTGCAGGTAAAGATCAGGGATCCGCACTGAACTCAGAAGCTGAGGAAGTGAACTTGGGACAATTCAGAAGGAAAGATGTTACATATTGTATCATACAAAAAGTAACAGATAACAGAAAAACATCAGAGGAAAGTTCATACGGAAGGGTGTTTTTTTCTTGGGTTGAGTGGATTTTTAAAATTATTTTTTTAAAAAAACATCATGTACTGTTAGTTTAAGAGATTATTGACCTATGTTAAACTTTACTAATATGTTTCCAGTGCAATAAGCTACTCTAAAATAAAACTAAGTTGCTTCTCTGGAATATTTGGGTAATTCAGAAAGCGCTTATACTCAGTACAATATACTCTGTCACAAAGTACTACAACACAAAATATGCAATGTATACATAAAACCAGATGCTAAACACAAATGTATACAAATGCTAGCAAAGTTTTACTTTCCATATGACATTTTAAAACTTATTTTTCCCCTTTAGAGCTACCAAAAATACTCATTTCAAAAGGCAGGTAGAAAAATAAACTGTTGAAAACCAACTAAACAACACATTTTTAACAGCTTTTTTTTAATGTACCTAAGATAATTATTAGCTATGTTTTAACAGTAAGTGAAATTATACCATAATTGTATGTCTTGTTATAAGAGTAAATTTATTCCTGTTCACAGGACAAGAACAATAATCTTCATGAACAACTGTGTTAGAACAGCTAATTGATCTTTGCAACTGTAACTGTATTAAAACATACAATTTATGTTTAAGGCGTCCTAGTTTTAAAGTTATTTATTATTTTCAACAGTTTAATGAACAACAAAATTCAAAATTGCTGCTCTTTGTGTATCATAGACTACTGTTAGCTGCATCTCCTATCAGGAAATAGTATAAAAAATATAACAGTTTTGTGAAAGTTCCAAAACATCACTGCTGTTTTTAAGGTGCCTCTGTTATATCCATGTGCAATTCTAACAGACAGCTTCACAGCTGAAGGAAAAGAAAAAGAGAGGTAAGATTAATTTATACTAGCACAGTTAATTTAATTTTGATTTTTTTTCAATTATTGATAATAACAGTAATCTGAGGAAATTATTTCATATGCATTGTAGCATACAATACTGGTAGAAGTATTCTACTAGTAAGTAAAAAATTTATTGCGGTAGTATCAGTAGGGAGGTTTTCTATCATTTCATATTTTAATGTCTTTACCCGACCCTTTCAGAGTTCAGCAAAAAGAAAATTAGTGCTAATGTTTTCAATTTAATTAGTATATTACAGGCACTGTAACTATTAGTGGGAAATGTTATATTAATGAATGTAAAAGTTAGCTGTAAATTACCTCAGAGTTATTATCAATTTCCCAAGTTACTGCTCCTTAAGATAACCCTCTCCCTATGGTCCTTCCGGTAATTTTTCTTTGCCTGATAAACATGATGATTAAACACCACACAGTGCAAACCTTTGATACTTTTTAAATTAAATCCATGCCCAGCCTAAGGGCTGTGTCTGATTTCAACTAAATGTGTCAGTTAATCAGATAAAAAATTATCAGCAACTCAAAGAAACAGCAGCCTTAGGCTTCATCAGTGCCAGAGAAAGCTGAACAAAATAAGACATACAGACAATATCACATTATGAGTAAAGGTTACTGCTAAGCATCTCACTGCACAGCACTATTCACCACCTTAATAATGTCTATCTTAAATGAAATACTGCATACAACAGCCAAAATAATAACAATGAAAAGGAAGTACTAGACCTGTGCCTGTATATGCCTATTCACATGCATTGCAAGAAAATTTGAGCGCTGCCAGTCAGAAAAATGCAGAATATCCCTAAAAATGTACTGTGTAGAACAGATCTTTGTAAGAAAATGAACTATAAATAGCTGAAGAATGGTTAAACTAGATATAATTTTTAACATGTGCTTCACAGCTTTGCCACAAGAGTTCATTTTTTATGACCAAGATATAAAATACAGTCTCTACATGAAATTGTCTTTCCAATTAACATTCTTCTTAAAGCTTGTATGAATAACTGAAAACTGTTATCCATACTTAAACTAATGTTTAAGGTTATTTGTGTCTAAATAATGATTACCATACAGTTGCAAAACTTCTAAAGCACAACATATTTGCAAGTGTGTGACTGACAATATATACCCTAGTAACAGGACTTTCAGGCTTCTACAATTATTTGAGTGGAAAACTCTTAAATGTGAGTTTTGCCTTATAATTTGTGAAGCATTCTAAGATCACTGATTATAGTGATTTCAAACAGAGTATGTGATTTTTTCTAAGCTTTGATATGTCTGTCAGATGCAGCTGCAAGTAATCAAAGACAGTATGGAAATATTCCTGAGACATAAGGATATAATAACTCTATGTCAAACTGAAAACCCACTTATTTGGTAAGGCTCTGCAGACCAGCTACGAATCACATAGATCATCTTAGTGATTGCAGATCACTACACATCATCTGGGACTTTCCTGTCTTCCACACAGGGACCTCAAAACACATATATCTCATGCCTTCATTCCTCAGGAAAAAGTATTTCCAAAAACGGGTGGGAATATAATGTATAATGTGGATTTATAAAGCCCTGTGTGAACACTCTCACTGTGAATTTCAGAAGTCTACAGCGGACTTATTTCAACTTTCTTTGGAAGTAAATTACTGAATAATGGTATCTATACAAGGCAATAATGCTATGTAACTAATCTACTTTAAGAGCTAATTAGATACATTTGTACAAATGCCCTTCATAGGACACAGACACCCTACCACCTACCTTTAAGCAAAACTGATGGCCTAACTTCAAGAGTTTTACAAATGCAATTACTGAAACACTGCACACACACACACACAAAATCTATTAATTCAGTGTAGTGGCACCTTTAGGGTCTGATTACAATCTCACAAGAAACACATTTAATTAGTATATGGTACTCTTACTACCTGGATGTGACAAACATTGAGGAAGACGGTGCAGGCACACGTTTGTTTGCGCATACGCACACCACAGCAAAGGAAAAAAGAAAGAGAGCAAAAGAGACAGAAATATCACACTCCAAGTCTAATATCAAACAGAAGTGTATTGAAATACTGCAGTTCAAAAGGCTAGAATTACATTCTAAACGGGAGAAATGGAAAACCAGGAAAAATCTTCCACTATAGTCATATACCACACCCTAAATTCAAGTTTTCCTGATATACTGATTTTCCATGTAGCTGCATTTACAGAGTGAACAATTAGTCTTAGAAATTAGAAAGCATTCATTAATGAATTAATGTTTTATATTATATATTAAGTATTTTCATAGACTACAATAAAATTACTATATCATTTTAGATTCCATACTATTTCACAAGATTTTTTTTCTGAATTATTTAATTTAGATTGATAGATTCATTTTTCCAGTTAAAAAATTTCATACTAAACCTAATAAGCATTTTGTAAAATTTAATATAGTTACACATATTTATCAAAAAACATAGAATACTATGTAGAATAAAAATCAACAGAGATCCACTATTGTAAAGGCAACCTAAAGAGTTTTCTCTAGAACTGCTTTTGTTTTCCTTATACCTGTTAACTGAGTAACTGTTAACTGAGGCCTACATTCCATCCACATAGGCTACGAAGTCTTGTAGCTATGAAGCAAAAGTCTCCAGCTGAATAAAAAATATATACTTTTTTTATAATTGTATTTTGTGCAGAGAATTGGTTTCAAATAAATGTCTGCTTCACCTTTGGGACTTCCAGCTCTTAAATATTCAAATAATTACAGAGCAAACTTGCCTGCAGACACTTCTTTCGGGAAATCTTATTTACAAAATTACCTCAACAAAGACGGATTACTTAATTTAATAGCCAAAATTAACATGAACGGTCAACTCCAGATTAAATAAATGACATTACACCATAACAAGATGCCAGTGAACAACTACAAAACAGTCAAGTAACCATAAATGTTTCTGTTCTGATGCTAGACTGGATATTTTAAGTGCTGGTGATTAAGAGCAGTTATATTCATCTAGAATTAGTAGTCAAACACTGTGATCAGATTTAAAAGTTAGGTTTTCAACATACCAACATACATGATCATATAGAAGTTCTTCAGAATGAAAAAAAGTAAAAAAAGGTATTTGTGTTATGAGGGCAGGTACTGGTCTATATTATTATGTGCAAGATCAATGTCTTGCTGAAGACAAACCACTTAGCGAATCAAGAGAAAGGTCAAAAATATTAATTTGTATGCTTCTAGTTAAGAGAAGTTTCATGATTTAGATAATGAAACTCAGTTCACTTGCATAATCCTCTGGCCTCAGATAGGCAAAATTTCACTTTTGGGTTTCTTTATTTAAATAGTATCTTTAACAAACTGTAAGAGCCAAAAGCCAGCTTTGATAAACTAAATTCTTGAATATAGACACAAGGCCTTTTCCCCTTGCTTTGACCACATAGCCTCCATACAAACCACTTCTAGATGCTAGTGGCACGGTACTCCTCCACAAGGAAGACCAACAAAACAAGGATCCAGTGCAGCATCTACAAAACTATGAACAGACTCTACTGCTCTGGGTACCTGAGGTACAAACCATGGTTTGGGTCGTTCAAGTCATTAACAGACTCCCACTAAGGGAAGCTACTCTAGGAAAATGTCATACAAGAATTGCCTAGTCTCATTTATTTCTATATGAGTATTGTCAAAGCAATGTTATTAAATGAAGTAGTTCAGAACACATGCTGGCAAATACTAAGGCATGTAAGTATCTTGATTCTTGCTAGTAATTCTATGAGCAAACAGTCCTTTTTGAGAAAGTAAAGCTACTGTAGGCATGATATGATACCTACTTTTCCTTTTTTAGGTCTTTTACCACATACAACAGCACAAGGGTCAGAACTATGGAAGAAAAACATGTCTTAAATGAAAATGAGCTATTTTGTCCATTAGAACCAAATCTTCTTTTTCTCCCTTATGTTTTCTTGTAAAGAAATTTCAAAAAAAAAAAAATTATTTTTATTTGTCTAAACTAACTCTCAGATATGCCAACGTGACAGTAAGGTCATGCTTATTTTTACACATTCTAAATAATGTAAGAATTTACTGTTAAATAAGTCAATTTCACTGGCACTAACAAGTCTGACAAGTAGATATATTTATATACATTTAGATAAATTCATTCTCCCATATACTACATCTTTCAAAACTGCATTACATAGTTAATGAAATCTGCGTAACGTGCACTGATATACAAATACACTCGCACCCTCACACTTTCACATATACATGCATTCTCACATTGCCAGTGAACTCTACTTACTTTAAAAGGAAAAATACTTTCAACAGGAAAATTTGCTTATATTCTTCTTATGACTTCAACTCCAAAGAACTGTACAAACATTTACCATTTAGAGAATATCTTTTCATAGTACTGAATGTTCAGCCTTTGAAATGTCCAGTATTTGTAGAATAGAGCTCCTGAAAGCATTTGTAAATCAGACTCTCCATCAAAAATTGTCAAACTTAGCTTTTCACCAACTAGACTTGAAGAAATAACACCTGGAGCATACTGTACTGAAGCAAAATATCACATTCTGTAAGAAAAATAAATTTTCACTTAAGGTTGATCAAGATAAAAAGTTATCAATGCAGTATTTGAACAAGTCATGCAAACACAATCAAAAATCTTCATTACCACTTGCCTGAAATATCGACCGCATTCAGTAATCTGAAGTACTTGAATAAAAAATACGCAGTATGACAGACATGAAAAACAAAGTTTTAACCGCAGAGTCCCTTGATGAAAAAGCAGACATTTTATAGTAAATCTGCAGATTTTTAACTTAGACTCTTAAAAACAGCTAATTCACATCTACACCTATGCTGAGCCATGTCTACTAGTAACATGAACATACTTTATAACTAATTTATAATGTGAAGATGCAAAATACTTGCAATCATTCCTGAATTGTCACAAAAACTGTAACACTGAAGTACATGCAGAGTAATTAACTGATTAATAAATTCAAAATTTTTAACCGTTGACAAATTTAAAAATCCTGTGGCTTTCACTGTCTTCACAGGTTTTTTAGTTTAAAATGATACCTTCTCTCAAGTGCCAAAGTCTTTTTTTAATACAGAAGAAGTATTATAGCAAATATTATTATAGTGGCACAAGTTATTGGAATGTGAAATTACCTGATCATGAATGTATGAGAAGAAAAGCATGCTTGAGGAAGTAAGATTTACTGCATTTTATTTGGTATTGCTCTAATGGGGAACTGTAGGCCACTATGGACAAAAAAAAAATTCAGCTGGCAAGAAAGGCGGATAATTTTCACCTGAAAATTTCCTGCATGAAACAATGTCACTTGTTCTGCTATATGTGCACATTTGTTGGTAAACTGTGTCCCTCTAAAAACTTCTTCAGAATTTCATATACACGTTTTCAAACTACTAAATCATTATGCTGCTATTACTCCTAGAAGCAGATAATCTTGGCATGGACTCTTAAGTACATAAAAACTCACAGAAAATCTCTAATAAATACTGCAAATTTCAATTTTTCCCAATGACAAAATGTCTTAGATAAACTCAGAAATATTCTTATTATCTGTACTGGCAATAATCAGATCTTCTGATCTTATAATCACTACTCCTTACATAAAAGCAGAACACAGGACTTTCTAAAACATTATGCTGGAGGAAAACAGTCTATTGAAAACACAAATCCAAAAGAAAAGCCTCTTTCTTTTTGTACTTGGAACAGAAACCTCATGAATCCTCCTTTAATCTTCAACATTTTTGTTACTTCTCCAAAAGTCAGCAGGGTTTGAAATAATTTAAAACTGTTAGGAATCTCAACAACATAACACCAGATGTTTGTTTCATCAAACTAAGTTGCTATGGTAAGGTTTGTATTTTTCTCTTGTCTAAATAACTAGATCCAAGAAATCATATGAAAAAGAAACAGGGAATAAAACTGAATTAAATGAAGGCATACTCATGATTTTCAAATTCTTCTATAGCCTATACATAATTAAAACTATTCTGATAAAATATTCTTTAAAAACCAACCCCTCATTTTCTACATTGTTATACATTTTTTTCTAATTTTTGGAAGTGATCCTCTTCAAATTTAAGTATTGACACAATAATTATGGTTTCAAAACGACAGTGTCTTCACTGCACTTCCCATAATAAAAATTCTTTGAGGATTTAAACTTCTTGAGTGAAACAAACAGAATTCTTTGCATACTTAGTGTTATTTTATGCCACTCATTTATGACATTATTTGGTCTTATTGATGAAAATATTGCAACTTTCAATAAAGTCTTTCCCAGATTACAGAGGAGCACAAAATGCCACACTGATTTTCAGGTTTGATTCTCTTATAAAGTGCCTTTGTTTGGATTATTTTTCCATCACTGTGTTTGAAAAACAGACAAGGTCACCTTGCATTACTAAAATGATAGCAATGATTCCAAGTCTTAAGAGAAGCATTCCAAAACAATATCAAATTATGCTGACAAATTTAAGAAAGTTTACCTGAAGAATCAAATCTTTCTCTTCACTGAGCTACTCAGCAGGAAGAATCAAGGGTTCTTCCAAATATTTTCTTGTCACAACAGAAACAAATATTTTCCTATATGATTTCAGTTCAATATACATGTGCTGAATGATCGTATTTCAGACATTTCACATTTTCAGCTTCAGCCACATAAAGTCGTATTTCTATAAAAGTTGTCCATGTCTACTTTTGCTCAGATATGGTAATTTGGCAGAACAGTAGCTTAATAATACATTCTTAAGGATAACATTCTCCCACTTACAATAGAAACACTTCTACATTAGATATTTAGAGCTTATTAATTAGAATCAATCAATAAAGGTAAGGAACTAAAAATATACCCTGAACAAATAATGCAGTATTACCCCTTAGTAAAAGCATGTTAGATGTATTGCAAGATTGCTACACTCAGTACAGCGGGTCCACATTGCCTCCAAATTCCCATTTTGTACCTTAAGCTCAGAGTATACTGCAATAAACAAGTCTTTACAGAGTAGAAGGTGACTGGATTTCAGGTCCATGAGGAGAGAACAACTTACGACACAATTCTCTGGTAACAGTCCTTGAAGTCTCAAAAGCTCCCAGTCTAGTCCAAACTTTGAAACACCCTCTTAATTGCACAGCATTACGGGTTTTCACTTTATTTTCATGAAAGAAGACTAAAATTGCCATCTCTCACAGATGGCAATATCTGGCAGAGTAGTAAGTACTCTGATGCAAGCATCAATACCAGGAAAGTATTCTCTACCTTTTTAACATCATACAATTTTTATAGGGCTTTGGACAAAATGTAGCATATTGAATGTAAGAAAAGAATCTTTGTCTTCAGCAGTGATTGAATTTATGCATGCCCATTACTGGAGGTGTGTAATTCTTCAGCAACAGCACATGCCTGCCACTTCATGAGACAAACTGAGAAATGTAATTTTTTCAGAGTGGTCCAAGTGTTTGATGATGCAAACACATTCTTACTCTATAAAGAGCTTCACCAAGTGGCTTCTCTCTAAACACTTATTCAATTCTTATTCCAAGCCTTCTCTCCTTCTACAATAGCTTATGTGATCCATAAAATAAGGCACTCATTTTAATTACAAGGTGTGGGGCTATTTCCCACTGACAGACCCTCATTTTCTTTCCAGAATATTGCCTTTTAATCTCTAAATTAATTTAAAGTTGTCATTGTAACTAACAAGTATTCTGGGAATACAGCCCTACCTGGATGCTCTAGATCAAAGTAATCTGTTGATAGCAACGGTTTTTTCTCATAAAAGAGAAGTAGACCAAAGAGTCTGAAAGATCCTAAACAGCAAAGAACCATCAATTTCAGCCTGCGTACAAGACAGAGCTCAGTCAGATGAACAATGCAATCATTTTACTAGGGGAGTGCAAATGTAATTCAAGGAGTTCAGATGTTCTGGATCACTGTGCAATTCAGTCTAGACTGATTTTCCTGCTGGAGCCTTGGAATGGGGAATGAACACGGCAAGAAGGCCAGGATGCAAGACACTGGAGTGCAACATACTGCCTGTCAGATCACCCTTCTGTGGATAAGCAGGAGCAGCCCTGAAAAGGGTGTGAAAACTCATTAGGACTTATAGGGAGGGAAAAAAACCCCAACCTGATTTTAAAAGAAATTTAAGGGAATCAAAATTATCAGTGCTGGAGTTCAGTCAGTACTAAAGGATTAGTACTAAAGCCCATGTTTTTGCTTCAATGTATCCAAAAATGAATTTAATTAATGGCAGATAAATATTAAACTATATTGCAGTTGCCTATCACAGGAGACAAATATCACGCAGCAGAGAATCAGATAAAGAAAAATGTTTCTAGCCCTTCTGTGATACAGGTGTAACTGCTGCATTCCACACAACTTAGAATGAAAAATTAATAGCAAGTCTTAGACATATGTAAAATAAACAGGCCATTTGTTAAAACAAAATTCTGATGTGTAATTCAAAATTATCACCCACTTCTATCATTAAAAACTAGGTTTGCAGTTGTGGAACACCCTGCCAATGAATACAAAGACACCTTTCCTTAAGTGCATCTTTTTGGAAGACACACTTGTATAGAGCAGTGTTTATATATTCAAATTTAAAGCATTATTTTATTTCAAATTTCCATGTCTTGGAATGTTTTCCTTTTTTTTTTTCTTTTAAACTCTACAAATGTGCCACACATATTTCTCCTCTCTAAATTTTGTACTTTGAATTTTACTAATACCTCAATATTAAAAAAGAACATTCAGATGACCTTGGGTTTGGGAAGTTTTCAGATTTCCTTGATTATGGGGGGCTTTTTTTAGCATCGGGATACAAGAGATACTCCTTAATATTTTTAGTACCAGAACAAAACATTTTGAATCAAAATAAAATCACTACATCATGAATGTTAATATTAATCACTCTGTGAAAAATAGTATTGTATGACTAGAACAGACCATCCCCTTTAGGGAGAAATATAATGTTCAAGTGGATTATTCTTTTAGTAGTGTAATGGAAAGGCATTCTACCCAGTCCCAGAAGAAAAATCAAAATATGCATTTAAATGGAAATATTATGCAATGGATAGGACAAAATAAACTCCTCAGAACTGTAAAGAGCTACATATATATATATATACAGGAAACCATATATATGAGATTTTATTTATATATATTTATTTAATTCTATACATATATATTTATGCATATAATTTTAAATTTTAAAAGATAGGTTTGTAGCTCTAGGCTTATCTTGCAAATATTGAGATGCAGTCACAACACATATTCTGGTTTTGGTCACAATTTCAAATAATATATACAACTCAGCTCTATGCAAGAAGTTGTGAGTATTCTTTTTTAATTTTCTGCACATTTTGTGCCAGACCATATTCTAAACAGCTTTTACAAAGTGATAATGTTTCACTGACAGTGTTTTGTGTACTTCACATAAAATTAAATCTCAGATAAACCTTGAGAAAAAGAAAGCAGAAAGCTAAGCAATACAGCATGTTGCTCTTTTTGACCCACAAACGATTATCAGTTATTTTAGAAGTTATGACAGTTTTCTCAAGTCCTTAAGGAGTCTGACACCATTGGTATAGCTTTTAACACTGCATTTATGTTTATATCACAATACAATAAAACAGCAGGAATAGTGTTCAAATTACTGGGGTATTGGATGGTTTATTGAAAATAACAGTATTACCATAACATTAAAAAAATTCTTCGAATGTGCTAAGTAATCACTGCTATCCATGCTGCATGTGAATTATGGGATAAATTTTGGAAGTTATCACCAATTGCAATGACTACTAGGTCTCTCTCTCTGAGGGAGGACTCTATGCATGAACAATAACCCCTAAACAAACTGAATAACCAGTAGTATGACAACACTTGAAAATTTGTTGTAAAATCAGTGCTATGCAAATTATTTGTTGTTACAATACAGATGACTTCATCATTAGAGCCAATATTTACTGTTCTTTATCAGGTACAAATAAAAAGCAGAATGTAAACAATACAACCACTCTTCTCTCCATCCTTTCCCTCCAGATTGCTACATAACCACAGTACCAATGGCACAGTAACTAATTTATCTAACTGCATTAGTAATTTTATCATTATTTTTTTCAAAATATTAAGAGCTACACTTTCTTATCCTCGGCCTTCATTTACTCTTTGGTTAATCAAGCTTGATTCAACATCACTCGGATTTTTAAAAGATGGGAAAAGAGAGTTCATTATTTTTTAAAGTGTCTTGATTTTTTGTAGTACTTAATGCTAGAAATGCAAGGCTAAATAATGTTAATCCTCTCAGACAAATTTGAAACCAGATACATTCAAACTTGGGAAAACTTATTCACCATTTTTTAACCAAGAACTTCCATTGTTTTCAATGGCAAAGAACAAATCAGCAAGATTGGTAACCAGTTTGGAGAAGCACTACTACCACCACACCAGCCCCTCACACCAGAGGAACCCCAAGGTTTCAAAAATAGAAATTTGAGCTGATTTTGTATTCAGTATCATGGGCAATCACACTACATGTACAAGCTTGGCAGCTAAAACAGTTATAATAAAAATCCATTTTCCATTAAAAGAGGATTCTTATCCATAGATACTTCTACCTATTCTGCCTAAGAGACTTTTTGCAAGTGCCCGATTAGAAAGATTAAATGGGTGCTCCGGAAAATTCATCGAAGATGATTGGGCAATTATGCCCAATGCATGAAGAAACAAGCCCCAAAAGACAATTTCTAAAACTACACATAGTTAGATTTATATATAATTACATATAGTGATATGTAATCACTACATATAATTGAAAAAAAAAATAGAACCAGATATTAATCCATTGTAAAAGAGTTCAGCAAACTAAGGCAAATTAAAAGTGAAGGGCCTACTGCTTTTAAATTATGCTCACTTCCAAGTTTACCCAGAATATCTATTTCAAAGCAAGTGTTCTAACTCCTAATGACCTACCTGCCTTCATGAAGTGTACTTGCCTGGAACAATGACAGCTAAGTAATACTTTGGAACTTCTGCCTAGACTTGAAACTCAGTCTGAATTCTACTTGAAGAGAAATCTATATAAATTGCAACGTAGGCAACCACTAACTGGTATGACTGAATGTTGTTTCTTTTCCCTTTTTTTTTTCTTTAATCTCTGATGCAGCCTTCTCTCCTCTTGCATAGGAATGAAATAAAAAAGTACTTGAGTACTTCCAGAAAACCAGGTTTCAACAATGTAGAGGCAGAGATATCCATGACTTTTTTCATAGTTTGCCCTGCATTTTCAATAGCTTTCAATGGTATTTAATTTTATTTCTAATAAATATAATTTACAATATAGTATAAAAAATTGACTTTAAAATTTCTTGCAATTATGGAAAAGGCACTTACTCAACAAAAGCACTCAGTAAAATTCCTCCATTGTTTACTGCTTTTTTAACAGCAATTTTTAGGTATTTCTGGTCAGAAAGGGATCATTCTGCAACCTAATCAACTGGAAGGATACAGGACACAAAACATCCCTTGGTAATTTCAATATTTGAGTCCAATACCTAAAAATCAGTCTGTAAAACAGTTGCAAACACTAGATATAATCCTCCTCTGTATCATTCTTAATGGCATTATCTGTCTATTAAAATGCAGTATTTTAAGGTATCATATTTTAATCCCAAAGACTTCCTATTCTGAACAGTTTAGTAAAGATATAATCAGAAATAGCCAATGTTCTCTATTAATGTAGGCATATTCACAGAGACTATAGACCACCTGGGAAAAAAATCATGTCTAACAAACATCTAAAAATTAGTTAGGTTTTTTATTAAGAGGGTACCTCAGCACAGCTGTTATTCAGGCATTTGGAAAGGACGTACCTTTATCTCCTGTCTTCATTATGGGGTTTTACTCAAAAAAAGCTAATTCCTCTACAAACTGACATGAAAATTAAAGGCCCCCTGTAATGCCTGATAGAAGAGCATCCTAAACCCTGCTTTAAATACAGTGGCAAGCATGGCCAGGGATTAACACCCCAGCCCCTCTAAGAACCACTGGCACTGCTCCTTCTGTAGAGCAGGGAACAGAGTACTTTGGCTCTTCTAGCAGTCTTGATGCACACAGGAAGGAATCTCCTTTTACTTTTGATTACCAGTAGACACATTCTTAGCTTACTGTATAGTCTATGTGTGATTCACTGTCTTTCCAGTCTAATAATTAATGCATATTCTACTATAACTGATTATGCAATCAGAGATGGCCTCAGGTCATATAGTAGTAATACAAACTGTTATTAGTAAGAAATTTGAAAAAGACTTGTTATGTAAACACTTAAGAACAAACCTAAGTAGTATTCTAAAATGTGCAATTCATCACTGCACTTTTGCCTCCCACCTCCAGCAGGCTACCTCAGCTATCAACACTACCTTAAAACACTGGATGCAAAGATGATAAAATACAGTAACTTCACTTATAAGCAATCTTGCTTCATTTCATATTAGGGACGAGAACACAAAGCTAATAGGGAGAAGAAGGTGATGTTATCATTTTATGATTCCATGATTATCATTATTACTTGGTGATAGTAACACAGTAGCACTTCAAGGCTAAAATGCACCTAAGATTTTCCAACACAATAATTTTTCATTAGAAATGTCAGTGCATTAAAGCTTAAGTGTTTTAAAAGAAGCAATTGGTTTTGGCCAGTTTCCAGTTAATACAGGAGTTTTCTTCCCAGGTTGCTGTCAGCTTTCTTAACAGGCTCCACCAGAATCTGCATTTGTGTGGTCCAAGCTCTTAAATACTGTTCCCCAGGCAAACTGTTGTGAACCTAGGAACAGGCTTTCCCTATGCGTATGGTCCCAAACTGACAACGTGGTTCAACCATGTCCAGCCAGAAGACAGGATCCAGAAAGAGCAGCACGAAACACCCAAAGCCATTTTCTCAGAAGAATCACCTATTCAAGTTCAGGAAGACAGAAAAATATTCCAATTTTCTGCTTTCCTTTGTCTCACAGGAAATTTCAGTAGCTAATTTTCCTCCATTGTCACCAAAAATCTTTGGAAATCTTTTTCCTATGTAATGGAGATTCCGCATTTCAGTCAGTTAACTGCAAACCAGCTTCACAACAAAACACTAGTATGACACTTTCTACAGAAATGCTTGGCCAAAACCTGAAAACTTCATTAGGGTTTTACATTGAAAAAAGACGTTTGAGATGATCTGTTCTCACGCAAGTATTCCAGGCAAACCTGATCCAACTTTTCCATTTTAAACAGGCTTGATGCTTCTGAAACAAAATACAATGCTATTTATACCAGAAACAAGACAAGTATGAACCAGGTACTAAGACACCACATCCATGTAAAGTCTAACTTACCCTAAACCCAGGTAAAGCTGTAAGTGGAAAGCCTTCAGGAAATGCCAATATATGGAAGCAACACTGCCCCAATCTGGGTTGACAAGACCACACTTTAGGGGATATTACTACAAGGTAGAGAGAATTTGTGTAGCAGAAAGAAAGGACAGCTTGAGGATCTTCCTTAAGCAAGAAATGTAAAAGAAGGATTTTTAGAAGGAGATTGGAAGTAACAGAAAGACAGATGATAATGTGCCAAAGACATGGTAAAAGAGTAAACCAAAATTATCAACACAGAAATAGCAAAATCAAAAGAGAAATATATAGGAAAGTAAAACTTCCAGAAAATTTTTCTGTAAAGGAGCAACAATTTAAAAATTACAGAAAAAAACCACCTTCCAGCAAATCTTAACATAAAAAAAATTTACAAAAGTCTCCAAACACATAATGTTATCCTAAAATCTGCTCCATCTTGCTTTATTTTATTAGCTTGCATAAAATGGAAATATATTTTCAATCTTCTGAAGTTCTGACATCTCATATTGTCAACAGGGCTGTAGCACCAGTTTGCTTGCAGAGTGGCAGCCATTATGCCCCCTTAAAATCTGAAAGCAAATGTGTGTCTAAATAGGGGGTAGAGGAGTATTTATTTTTATTTCTTCCAATTGGGTGAAAGTGAGGCTTTTCTCCAGGAAGATGTGTCCTTAGTCACCATGAGAGTACCAGAAAGGGTACCTGAACACAAAGGTATGGTGAAGAAGGGAGACAGGTTGGCAGCTTCAAAATGTTTTAAAGAATAAGAAAAAAAATACAGCTTGTTCAGGTGATACCAGAAGATTAAATGCAGGCAAATGTTTAACAATGGAGAGAGAATGTAAGGAGAGGCACTTCAAAGTAGAAACAGAGAAAATTATGCAGAAAAAAAAGTATCAGGAAAAGTTGTATACCAGAAAAGACCAAGAAGAAAAATCAGGAACCCTGCCAAGAGAGAAAACTGTTAACTAAATTGATCTTGAACCTATTCCAAAGGCACAGAAGAATGGATGATGTAGAGTCATTACCGAAGAACAAGAAGAGATATATGTTCATCTTTTACCCCTGCTCTTCCAAATTCCAATAGCCTCCAAAGTATGCTTGACTTTTTTAAACTCCAACATTTCTCACAGTTCTTCTATTCCCATCCCAGCCACAAGCAAAAAATATTGAAACAAATAAATCCAAGAAAACGCAAAAAATTCAAACTTACACATTTAATCTTAATCACTGTTCCTCTGGTCAGCTTTTTCCTTTTTTTTTTTTTTAAGTGACATTTTAAAAAATACCAAACATTAGTTCAGCGTCACAGTACAATCCCAACAATATTTTGAAGGGTATTATTTCTGTATGTGCTGTTTTAATAGGAAATGGATAGCAAGAAAGATAAAATCACTTAGGTAGAGCATCAAAGATCCCTTTGGTACCTTCTCTGCCTAAAGCTATCTGCATTTTCTTTACAATTCAGATTCTCAATCTTTAAAAGCGTGTACCAAAGCAAGCTGAATATTTTCTGGCACTGTCAGTATGCGGCTGCATCACAGAGAAGAGAATGCCTGTCTTCCTTTATCATCCCTCCTCACTCATTCCTCAACTGCAGGCTGATTGTTATGGCATTCTCCAAGATTAGGAACAACCTGATTATTCAGTTAGAAGACAATGTTGCATGAATCAGAATTTCCCAAATTGTGTGTTGCCTAAACTGAAAAGAGCATCTCCATAATGGTTTATTGTTGAAAGGTATATGCATTAATTTTATCTTGTGGGTTCTTAGCCGTATGCCCCTTCTCTAATTCAGGCGCTACAATTATTTACTATGGGGCTGCTTTTTTTAATACAGAAATTGAAGTTTCAGAGGACTGAGGTGTCTAAAATTGCAAATAGTAGATATCATGACCTGTGCCCTTGGTAGAAGTGACTATGGACTGCAGTGACACGAGAAGAGGAAAAGGGAAACATCTGTTTAAAAGGAGCAGAAGTATTTTGTTAACCAAAGGATCTACCAACCAAGTCACAGTCTCTGAGTCTAGACCCACACAAACTGAGTAACACAAAAAAACAGTTTAAAGAGAAAAGAAAACTAAAACAGCCAGATAGGGACAAGGATATTAGAAATGGTAGAAGTTCAGAGGCATTCACATTTATTAAGGTTTCAGTCCCCTTCCAGTTCTCAGAGCAGACATTTGCAAAATTGAGCTTTCTTACCCATTTCAAAGTAAGTGTGGTCTTCCCAAAAATACTTTTGTCTCATTTAGTGGAAGCAAAATATTTATATTAGTCTTTCAACCTGAATTGTTATTTTATTGACAAATACAATTTTTTCAAAAGAGAAGTGTTCATGGTCTCGGGTGTTTTAAACCAGTGCCTTCTGTTTACACTGCATACTATCACACTGTTCCCCTGTAGTTGCATGCTTGGAAGGAAGAGGTCAAGGATGATCCCAATCTCATTTCAATCAAGTGCTATTGTATAACATGAAATAACATGAGACTTGCAAGTGTGGACTCAGTCAAGAGTTCTGAACAAGATACAATTAATAAATGAAATTGAATGTACTTCACATGTTTTAAAGTCCATAAGAACAACAGTGCAACATCCTGTCAAACAGACCAACCACTGAAACATAAACAGTGACCAAAGAGAAGGATGAGTCTTACATTTTACTGGAATAAGAAGTTGGGCTTTACAGATGACCCTTGCCTCATACAGATACAATTGCTCAACGAAAGAAGTGAAAACTTGTATTCTAATTCAGTGTGGAGAGAACCTTTTCTGTATAAAGAAGAAACAAAAATCTTGAGGAGAAAACTAAACCTGGATGGATTCTATGAGTTTTCAGTGTGAAGAGAAAACTGCAAATGATAATACTTTCCACCAAAAAGGAATGAAGACAACTTAAAACCTAATGATCAGCTTCGAGGAAAACTTCTATGTAAGAAGGTCCCAGTTCTTCAATAGAAGTTTCTAAGTATCTTTTAAAAACAAAAATGCAACCAAAGGCATAATATATGTATAAAAACTGAAAACATGACTGCTAGGTTATCAGAAAACTGCAAGTTCAATGAATGAGAGAATGCAGAACAGGATGAGAAGAAACTTTCCTATGCAATCTTAAATCACTTAAATACAATTTACTCATTTCTTCAGTTAAGGTATTTTACAAACAGGTTGTAATTGTGCTATCCTCTTAGCATATCATGTAGCTCACAGAGTCCTAAATGGAGCAGGGAAAAAATTTTGACAGACTTTAGAAGCGAGGGAAAGGAAACTTCCCAGAAATTAGGAGCAGAACAATGCCTGCCACAATGCATGCCAGTCCACTGACTGAAAACAAGCCTGGAAGCAAGGAAGCTTCTGCTTTTGAGTTTCTTATATATTTAAGTATTTTATTATTATTTTTCACATGCTATATTGCTTTGATCAAATATGGAAGTCTAATACCAGAAAGACTTCTTATGTTTCTGCGAATTTGACTCATGCTTAAGTCTGAAGTAGGTTAACTACTAATATAGAAAAGATAAACAGCAGGCTACTCTAATATAGACTGCTAACATGCAGTACATGACACTATCTACAGCACTGGCTAATGCACGCTTTAAGACTGGAGAGTGCATATTTCAAAATACTGAACTATATTACTTTACATTTCTACTGCAGCAATGGCCAAGGAATGAGTAGTTCCTATTCTGTACTGCACTACACCCATATTATATAATGTGACAAACCTTCTCTTCAGTTTGTATTTCTCAGGAATATTCTCCCAGCCAAAATTCTGACAGCCTAGCAAAATAATTACTGAGAACATGAATATTCCAAGGCTGGAATGACACAGATATAACCATATTAGGAGCAAATGATAATAAAGCAACTCTGAGAATATCCACCAACTGATGGAGCAGCAACTATGAGGAGAAAGAAGAAATGAATAGACTGAACAAAACTTCCCAGTGAAACACCCAATCATCTTATGAATACAAAAATTTAGCCCATGAAACCGTTTCCTATTGATGAAATAGTCGTATGCTGCCAATTATATGTGGCACTCCCTCATTTTATGTTAGAGAAGTTGTTGCATAGGTTTCCAGCTTCCTCATCTGCCAGGACCAAAGTGTGTGTGCGTGTGTGTGTGCATGCACATTTGTTATAAATCTTTTTATTGTCACTTCAAAAATGGAAAAAAATTCACCGTTGCAGAATCAAGAAGTAAAAAATTATGAAACATCACACACCCATGAGACATTTTTGTTTAATTTCCTCCCAGCAGGTTTCAACATACAATCTTTAATACAGTAGGATTAAAATCTGATTTTCCAGCTTATTTGAAGTAGAAGATATACAAAGGAAAGCAGGAAATTCTGCATTTGCCACTTTCAGATTCTCAGCTGCCTGAATATGCAACTCATACAATAAATTTAATATTATATATACTCAAACAGTTTTCTGGAGGGACTAACTTTTAAAAGAGTGTCAAGAGTGACCATATGACACGAAATTGGATGCTCTGGAAAAACAGCATGGGTCACGAAGCTCTCAAAACAACTAAAATAGATGTGGGGAGAAGTAGATTTTTTTTCTATTTTTTCCAATTTCAAATAAGCCCTCTCCTCTCTTTGTGCAGTTACAAAAACCAGTATCACTAAAATTCAAAGAAATATTTTCAAGCATTTATCATATGTTTTATCACTTTTTCTTAGGTGATGAAACTGTGTATTTTCAAGCTCATGAGATAAGCATTCAGGGAAATACACAAAGTATTGACAACTGGAAAGTTTTATACTATAAAACTTAATTGCCAAAGCCCTCCTGTTCCACAAAAGTTAGTTAACGCAATAGCATCTTTCCATTTTGAGAAACAGGGTACTTGATGTCAAGATATTAAAACCATCTCAGAACTAATAGCACAGATTTAGTATTAAAAAGAAGATCTAAGTCTCAGGGTAAATCTTCCTTTGAAAGCATTTATTGATCTTTCCTTCACAGCACTGTTCACCATTTCTGTAAAGCAATACATTTGAGAATGGTGATGTAAGCAATGAATAAGTCACAATGACAAGTGGGTAATAAATAAAGACTGACAGAGTTTCAGAGAACACAGGACTGGTCTCCAAAGGATAAGGCTAATCCTGAAGGTGGCCAAAAGGGTTGCTATAGCACAAAACCACCCAAATTACTGGAAATCTGTAATGGTCTAAAGAGAGTTAAGGCATGTGAAAGAAAAAAAAATACTGGACAAACTGTAGCAGAATGAAGCATGATTATATGAACATGAAAGTTTAATAAATTAATCCCAGTAATTATAAATCATCAGTAACTAGCTTTGTAAAATCACAAACATTGTAATTTAAACTCAGGTTCTACAAAATATTATATATCTATACAGATTAATCCTGATACATTGGCTAAGGAACAAAGAAGTTGGAAAAAGCCAAGACAACAAAGCCAGTTAGTTTAATCTACCTGCTGGATGACATATTCTGTAATAAACTGTGCCGTCATGAAATACAATGGTATCACTGTTCTAGATACCAAAAGTACACCACAAAGAAAAAAAAAAGGCCAGAATCCATCTACTTATCAAGTCACTGTATAAAAAAACCCAACTGAACAAAAGAAAAAAAAAGGGGAGTTGTAGATAATATACAACACAGCAAAGCAAAATGCCTAAGGAATGTAGAACAAACAGCTCTGTAAGACAGTATTTCGAAGGATAAGTGTTAATTTCTTTTCAGTCCCTAACTCCTTGGTATCTACTGGCACTTCACAGTAATTTTATCTGTATTTCTGAAGGATATTATCTATATTTCTGGTAGCTATAAAAACAGGCCATCAAGTAACCAAGTAAAGCCTAAATACTAATGTCTTCCTTTAAAAATATTATGTCATCTAAGATTCTCTCTCATATGATCAAGTTCGAGAGAAAAAAAGAATGTCTTAAGAAAGTAAAATTTAAAAAAGTCTTTAAAAAATACCCTAAAAAAAGGAAGTCTTAAAACTTAAATATAACCATAAAGGCATAATAATAAGACCTAGGGTCATTAAAAAGAGTCTCATAAATGTCTCCAGCAAGGAAAGTCAATATTTCTTTTGCTATGTCAAATAATGTTCCATTTTAGATTGAAGCAGTTGTTTTTCCTCATGTAACTAGTGTTATTGTGTAGGCAACTGTTAACCAAGTAAATTGGAATATATACTTATTATTTTATGTATAAAATATATACTCAACATTCAGTTTTCACATTTTTTGCTATTTTAGAGTTAAATACTAAAAATTAAAATTAAGACAATCATCGGAAATACTCTTAACTACTCTGCATCACCTTAGATTTTGTGAAAGAACATTTGAAATTAATTTAATGATCTTTTCAAGCAAGTTATTTGAAAACAACTACTTTCAACTATAGATTTTCCTTAAACACATACTCTCTTTCATAAAAGACTTCAGACACAGATCACATAATCCAACTAAATGAAAAGAAGCTTCGTACTTCAGGGGTAAAGTCATTGACATTTTAAGTAAAAACATAAAAGTATGTGGACTAAACATGGTATTTCCTATGAGCATCTGCAGTAGCTGCTCTGTTACTTCTTTGCCCAGTTTTGCTAAGTTATGCCAGTTCTCAGTAGACAGAAAAGCTGAAATTCATTGCCTCCAACATTGTAATCTATATTCATCACTATTTTAATTATGCTGAATCTTAACTGGCAAGTGTAATTGCAACAAAATACACCTTATTCATTTTTCCAAATGAACAACATCTTATCTATCTCAAAGGTTACAGTTTAAAATTAAAACCTTCTATCACTGCTAACCAGATCACACTTGTAACAAATCACAAAATTATTTTTTAATTAAAATATTATTTTAATGAAGAATTCCTATTCTAAGCAAAATTCCCACTGATCTGTAAGACACATTTATTTTAAAAGAGTAAACTGTGATGAAGTTCCATTAAAAATATTAAAATGTTCTCCAAAGTACCTATTTACTTTAAAGTAGAAATTTATACCACCTTTTTTTTCCTAATACTCATTTCTACCCTTCCTTCATGAAGTAAACTTTAAAGATCACTTTAAAAATTGTAACAATCCATGGTTTGGCTATACTGTTTAAAAAAAAAAAAATACTTGTTTTACCATAAGAACCCTCTGATGAATCAAGAGGCTCATTAAAAAAAATTACTTCCACCCTGCCCCAATATTTAAGATTAACAATAATTATGCAACTGGTGCAAGAATTAAGCTTGATTTAAATTTTCTGTTAAATTTAGAGTGAAAGAAAGTAATTTTAACCAAATTATCTTTATTGTAAAATTATTTGACCACATTACTTTTCTGCCCGTAGAATAATAGTTGCTTTACCCAAATAACATGGGTGAGCTTTCTACTTCTGTCATTTCATTTTATTACTGGATACAATATAGTAAATATTAAATATGTGGTATTTTCTGGATTAGTCAGTGCACATTACACCATAATAGTTGCCTCCTCCAGTAACATTTCAGTATAAAAAAATCTCATGGTAAAAAGTTGACATATGACTAGAGGATAGTGATTACCCATAAAATAGAAAAAAATTAAAGCTTCTACACAGTGAACTTCTGAAGCATCTCACCTCCTAATTTAATATTAAATTAGTCCTCCTCACCATTTATTACCATATCTCAAATATTGCAAGTGGTTTGTGATGTATTATTTACTCCACCAAAATTCTTATCACTTGTTACGCAGAAAGAAATGGTCTTCAAAAGCAGAAAGCTGGTGCATTTATCCATCTACTGTTCCAAAGGAACTAAGGCACATGGTCAGTCACGTGCTTTACACAAATCATTAGAGATACAGGAATGTTTTGAATAGCCATCTATGGTTACATCATTAACTATAATTTACTGCAATGACTGATGAATTTCATCTCATGGAAGTGCATTAAGAGTGTGTTCTACATGTACATTAACACTCCCCATCATAAAGTAAGCCATTTAACTTTTCACAGGGTGACTTTTATGATGCTGTTACAGAAGCAACTAATTGTAGTTAAAGCATTTATTTTTTAAAAGGTCATTCTTTTTTATTGTCGTTTATAATATTTAAATGGCAGCTCATGAGTGTGAATGTGCACATATGTGAATGCAGGGAACATGTGTGTTCAATACTGAACCTGTCCAACAAGTTCTGTAGAAAACACAGACTAAAGAGTTATTTGCATATTAAGCTACAATGAGTTAAATGAGAAATCTAAATTGTAAATGAGTTTTGGGGACAAATCAATGCTAATGAATAACAATTACTTCAGTCGCTGTGTGAATTAAAATAACATCATTAATAAAGCTTAGGTGCTCTGCTGGCAAGCATGTCTTCAGTCCCTGGCAGATCATGTAAGATCTAAATTAGGAGAAGCAGCAAGCACAAAGGAAGTAAGTTTAAAATTATTTTGTTTTGAAGCTCCACTTCAAACAAAAGCTTCAGGAAAGCCTAGAAAACTCAGAAAATCCCATCCAGTCATTTTAACGACTGCCTTGAATGAATGCCTGATAAAATTTTAGATTTGCACTACATAATGACAGGAGATCTTATAAACCTAAAAGATGACTCAGAACAGCCTCTTTTGTTCCCTTTCTTGCATATGAAACAGTCAGGGAAAAATCAAAATCTTTCCTTAAGAAAAAAGGGGCTTTTCTTTGAGCTAAAAATAAGTCTAAACATCCTGTTCTTCACCTAAAGGCTCAAAAGCAGCTGCAGGTAGTAACCATGTAGCGAGAAACTACAGAGGGCACTGTTGTATCAGTTTTTAACACTTACAATGGTGATAGGGCCCAAGTACGGAAGATTGTCAGGAAAATAAATAACTGACTAAAGAAAGAATCCAGAGTTAGGAGAGCATGCAAATGCACTAAACCTAAAACAATAATAAGGCAAAAACATTGAAGCTGTACTTCTGAAGGAAAATGGACTGAAAGAAAAGTTCATGTAACAGACTGTCAGGCTGATAGGAATACTGCAGTGCACACATTTGGCATTTTCCTTTGTAGTGTTTCTGTGGAAAAGGTAACTAACCATCGTCTGCCTTATCCTTTGCAAACAGCCACCTATTACTGGAATCCCACTCATAATCAATATGAAAATGAGTGATGAGTATTATGGAATTCTTCCACAGGCAGAATTTATCAACAGAAAGAATATCTTCACACTATACAGTCCTTTCACAGTGTAAAAGGCCAGTTCCGTTTTATTCCTTTTCATGACACTTACAAATCAATCATTTCTATTTTGAAAGCAGTAACACTGGTATAACATAAACCAAATTAAATCCCACCCTTTCCAGAAGAACTACCTTTAAATACAATGCTCAAAACCAGCAAGTGTCCAGCTGAAAATAATGTAACATTGAAATTGCTGTATATTTGACATTCATATGAAAGGGGAAAGTATGTTAAATAAGTCAGCGTAAATACCTCAGTAAATCTATGCAAAATGATTTTTACACAACAAATGGGCTTCAGAGATACAAGTATTTATGAAAACAAATTTGATAAATGTTTTACTGTTAATTTATATAGAAGTTTGCCTGTCTTTGATCTTATTTTATTAGAAATAACCCCAATTACATTTTTTAAGCACTAACACATTTTGAAATGTGTTTTAGCACTTCCTAATGAGAATTACAAACAATATAAAACAGCCAGCTACCTAAGTACAGAATAATTAATGGGTTTTGTATTTTTCATTTTTATATTATAAAAGCATTAAGATACCAACAAAGAAACAGAAGTACTGAAGTAAGATATGGATAGTATCAAACATTTAATGAAACTTTAGAGAAGAAAGGTGTTACTTTTTTTCCACATTGTGGCAGCCAAACCCACAAGCAGCATATTTTGCAGTACCACAGCAAAAAAACCCAGGACTTTTATGAACACTGACTCAAACTCACATTTAAAGAGTACTATATGGAAGGTAATCTGAAATTACATTAGACAACGATTTCATAATAAAACAAAGAATAAATGTTAACAGAAAAGATGCTCAAGCAAATGAAACATATCAGAAAATTGTCTAAAGCTATGTGAATGAATGAACAAAACAAACAAAATCAAAACCACAGACGGTGCCTGTGGATACTCATTCACATCCACATCCATAAGAACTGTGATGGTAACTGTGAAAGAATTGTGTCTCTAAGCATGCAAAGACAGATGTACTACGTGAAAGGAAACTGCCACAGAAAAGGAAAATCTAATGTTTTTTAGAAATTGCAAAACCAGACAACACAAATATATTGACTAAGCAAGACCCCAGTTCCCTGCCAGACACTGAAACCTAGAATTCCTAAGTGATTTAAGAAATTTTTTCAAGGAACTTACTAATAAAAGATAAATTAAAACAAAAACTAATGTTCATGTCAGAAATGGGTTTCATCCACGTTTTGCCACTTCTGCCTTCCAAACAGACCCTGTATGTGCAATGCTAAGTGGAAAAATTTGCTAAATTTTAAATTCATATATATTGTCTTTAGCCTAATTCTGTTCCTAAACCAGAATTATTTTAAAACTGCTTAACGTTCTACCAGTCTAGTAATCTCTTCATTAGCATTGTTTCTAGCAGTCTAGACTAAAACAAAGTTTCATCTTATTGTTTCCAGCTGTTGATAAAAATTTCACTAGTATTACTTTTATACACTTTTTTAATTGTATATGATTGCAGGCAGACAGGCAATTTGCATACATGTAAAAAAACCTAACAGTCTGTTAGATACACAGTATTGATAAAAAAATGCATAAATGTATATTAACCTACTGTATATACTCTATGACACTAGGCTAAAACAGGTGAAGTTCTCAAGCTATAAAACATGTTTGTTCCATGTAAAACTTAACTGCATTTGAAGGCAGAAATTTGCAGTGCATTCCTAGAGACATGCAATTGGATCCAAAATGGAGCTTCTTCGGAGACTGTTGCATCTATGCACACCACTTAAATACAATTCAAATGATGAAAAAAGTTTTGATAATGTTTACAGAATTGACTTAAACATCTTAATTCATTTTTCCATTTAACTACAATAATGAATGCCAAAATGTTACTAGATAACTCTCTAAATATTCAAGATATTTAACGAGATATTTAAGGTTCCTTTCTGCCTATGCAATAGAACACATTAAAACCAATTTTACTACCGTAATTTATTCAAAGCTTGATTATGAGCAATAGCTACAAGAAGAGATACAGCATTGTTGATTCATATACAAGCATTTCACTTAACTGCATTGGATAATAGCTGTGCTCCTAAAGGAGTATAAAAGCAAAGTGATTAGAAGTCATTACTGTTAATTAGCATTCACTTTACAGTTATAGGGATGAACCTTTTCTGTGCTGAACAAATGGAAAGCTTTTATCTGAAAGTCCATCAAACCTGGTCAAGGTAAAATAAATAAAATGTCAGTGACAAGTAAGTTGAATTCAAAACAACAATAACAGAAAAGGCAAAACAAAATCTAAGGATGTATCATCATCCAATTAGTGAGATTTGGTTTTTAAACAGGAAAAGGTCTGAAGGGAATGAGTAAAACTGGAAACTCATACTTCACATTCTGCAATCTCACTGATAAAAGGAGGAAATGTGTGTTTATCAAACTTGCTGTGAGTGCACGGTTCATTTGGCGTCCTGTAAACAATGCCTGGCTGCCCATTCCCAAATGTATGTGAGAATCTTGCAACGCAGAACATCATATTCAGCAGGCAAGGTCACACTAGAGATGCCCTGGAAATGGGAAATTAGGAAAACCTGGCAATCAGAGGTTTCAAGCTGACCAGAACAAGCCCTCAGGGTTGCTTACCATCTTTCACCACCAGCCTGACTGTCTCTGCTTATTCAATATTAACACAGGACAGGCAGTGAGTGAAAACAACTCCACGCACCTAACAGGGAGAAATAAGCGACTTTTTTGTTTACATAAAGCTCAACATTTCTCACAGTAAGAAACTACCTCAAAGATATTGCTGAAGATCCCCTTCTGAAAAGAAAAAAAAACAAAAACCCAATGAAAAAACGCCCTGACCCTGCCTGAACAGTTCAGATGAGACACACAGAACTCCAGGCATCCTGTTGATTAAAAAATTTCCTTGTTCCCATCTCATTTTGAAATTCATACAAAACCCATCCCCCAAAAACTCAACAAACCCTGTGTTTTGAATGAAACAACATATATCATTAATTTTACACTGCTTAAAACACTGCCAACTATGCAATTACTTCTTACCCTCTTCCCTTCATTCACACTTTTATTCACTGCTAATGACAATGGTCATCCCCTAGGTGAAGAAAGCTATGGAATACCAATCCAGAATTAATTAAAAGAAAAAACAACAAGTTGATTAAAAATGTAATCATTTAACACGATGAGGGCAAAGGGACAATCCAAATCCTTGCAGATAAAAATTTACTCATTATAAAAGGTGGAGGAACTAAGCATATGAAAAAACACAGCAAATATCTTCTCTCTCAAAAAAAAAATCTTATTTTATCAAGAAGCACAGTTATTTATTTCTTGTCAGTGTAGGCAACCATTTCATACAATTTCTAAAAGTTCCCATTTAACTTCCACATCTAAAAACAAAAGGAGCTGTGCTAGGAGATATGCTCTCCAAATGTTCATCAAATCTACATGACGAGTAAAGGACCCAGTCAAAAACTTCCATTTCCCTCTTCCGGTTTCCCTCAACTGGGCATTGAAGATTTTTTACAATTTTTTTTCAATACTCATGGTGTAATTTCACTTGCCATATAAAAATTCTGTATTTCAACTGTTGAATTACATATAAAGGTAATCTATTAATATATCAAGGGCATGGTATTCTTGATTTGCAATAATCACAATGTAGGCAGAAAAATTATGGAGGAGTGATTTATTTTGGAAATTCAGTATAAAGAAAAATATCTCTTGCTATAATTTAATCTTTCTCCAAAATGTTGAGAAATACAACTCTGAGAAATTAATCTATATATCTACAGATAATTCTGGAAAATACCAGATTTTCTTCAATGAAAACATGTGAAATTACTACAACAAAACTCTTTTGCACACTTCTGAACTCTCTGAATCCCCTGTGAGAGGGGGAAGCTACCTACTTTGTATGAACTCACAAACTACAAAAGTAATTTGGTGAAGAGCATGCTGAGGACCTCAGATTACAGATTCTTCAAGTACATCAGGATTCTAAAACTAATAATTATTTGGCTACTTTAAGATTCCTAAGAAATTCTGCAAACCTTATTTGTATGAGTTAAGAGTACACTACTAGTCTTTATCATGTACATGCTACAACTGAAGCCACGTACACCAGACATCTAAAAACCAAGTGATTATTCCTATATACTTTACAGTTTCTTTTACACGCATCTTGTAACAGCAGACAATGAAGCAATGCTGTGATAGAATACTACATTACATTTATTCATGTATTTTTTGTGGTAGGAACACCTAAACCTTTGTCTGTACAAAAGCCACAGAAAGTCAGCAATCACATTGAATCTGAGAACTCTTTTCACCCGTTGGCCACAGCAGCTGAATTGTGGAGAAGGGTGAAAGACTGTTTCCTTAGCATGGAAGACTATTAGCAATATCAAGCAACTGAATGCTTTATGTTCCTTGAGGGAATTAATCCCTATCTGAAGGCCACAGAATAACATTATATTTCACCCTTTCATCTCAAACACTGAAGAACTGTTTTCTGAAGAAATCTTAGGGTGTTTCACTGAGTATCAATAGGATCCAAGTTACTTCTATTCCACCTGAACCCACAAAGCTCAAGTACTTTGTCTAAGATAAAATATCTTATGTAACAGTTAAAATGGCATTGTTACTGCAATTTTAACTCTCAGACGGATACTTTCTGTCTTCAGTGAACTTCAGACTGGGACCATTTAAAAAATCATGACCCTGTTTTAAAAAAGTGATTACTAAACACAGGAATCACACTGTATTATTAAGCTCTTTATTTCTGTAATGAAAAAATTATTACTTATTCTTAGTGACTGACTGTTATAACATCCCTGTTCCAGAATGCAATGATATTTTAGAAAAGAAATCATCTTTCTCTCCCTTCCACATTACTGATAAAATAAAACAGTGCCATAAGCAAAGGCTATTATTCAAATGTTTCACACAACCAATATATCCAACATTAATATTTATTTTTCAGCTGATGATCAATGGATGATTTCATAATTAATATTTCTTCAGTCCTGAGAGCCAATATATAAATTTATTTCAAGTGAACTCCATTTTTTTGAAAGCTTGCCAGTTCTAAATCCACGAAGGGCACAACAAAAAGGACTCTGACAGAAACAACAAGTTGAAACTGAAAATCCACCAAAAATCCATTTGCATGATTTACAGTAAACATGAGGAAATATAAAAAAACTACACAAAGAATCCATTTTTTAAATAGTAATTTTTAAAAAATCAAGTAATTAAGCATGTCATTGAAAAATATGAAAAAAAAAAACAACCTAGAAGAAAAACATTTTTACCTAGTTCAAGAATTCTGCAAGTTACTTCAGCAATGGAAACTTACCAATCAAAGGCAAAGACTTATGGAGTAGAGGAGATAAGGCAAGAAATTTGAAAGAGGACAGAACTGTCTACTGAAAATAAAGTATCTTGCATTGATCTGTTTAGTCTGGAAGCTGCTACAGCCACTGCCCTGAACAAAAGTTTAGCCATAGTTCCATGAGATACAGAAAACAATCCAACATTCAACCCATCTAATACCACTTCTGTATGTGCTTGCATAAAACACCACTGTATTATTTGAACAAGATCATAATTACATTGAAAAAGGGAGAAAACAGTTAAATACTGCCTAAATTGAGATGTCGTAGGAAAGTTTCACAAAAATGCCTTTATGCTCCAGTCTTTCCTGCCACTAGAGGAAAAGAAATACAGTTTCCCACCACATTTCAAAGACAGCACCATTATAAAAACCCTGAAAGATAATTCAGGTAACTAAGAAACTCTAGTGCTTACAGGCTTGGCTAGGAAAATTTCCAATAGGGACAGGAACAAACAAGGATATCAGTATTCCTTATTCAGTAACATTGAGAGGAGATTAAATTATTCTTTAGAGTTCAGGATTTACACGTCTCTTGAAGTAAATATTCTACTATCAGGTGAACACTGCATAGTAAGATACATTTAGACATCATATAAGTACTCTGATATGTTTCACAATATATACTGAATACAGATCCTAAAACATGGCATTAGGCAACTAGAAAATAGATATAAATTTCCTTTATACCTATCAATCACCTGGGTTTGTGACAATAAAATTAATAGGTTTACAGTCATTGACAGTCAGCACCACTCACTGAGTCACATGAACTAGAAGAGGACTGTTGTCCTGGGTTTTCCAGAACTATGAGGGAATATTTCATTTTTTAGAAATCTTGTTCTCAAAATACTGTTTTTAAAAACATTGTATATGTCCAAATTCATACAGTTTTTTTAAGAAGTATTTTGTTTTAATTTTTTACTAAATAAGTACTTGCAATAGAAGCATTCTTTTACAAGGTAAAGTAAGGTACACCGTGTGATTTTGATTTGGACACACCTTTCCTGTAGTCTTGGCCCCAAACCATTTGACAGAAAAAAAGAGCTATGTTATTTGACCAGTGTTTTAAAATTACAATCACTCAAAGATGGTTTTGACAAGGCTTCCACACAATTCATCCCCTCCCTTCAGGAGAAGGCAAATGGACTTCTCTGTTTAAAACTATTAACGTCTGAGGAAAAAAGCTCCTAAAGCAAAATCCTCAGTGATTAAGACTTAAATAGTAAAGCTACTAAACAGCAGTTATTAAAAAATGTGAAAAAATAAAACCAGGAAGCTTTCAAAGTTACTGCTAACACACAGAAGAAAAATGTTAGTTCTCTTCTTAAAACTAAAATACCACAGTTGCTGTAGTTTATTTCCCCTCATAATTTTGCAATTATTCATCAAAATACACAAGACATTTACTGAAATTTTTGTATCAGAATTTCATAGCTAGGTTTGACTGTAAAGACATCGTTGTACAAAGTCTAACATAAAGGCAGTATACTGTTAATATTTATGTCTTAAGATATCATATAGTGGAATTAATATTTCTATACAGGAAAGAAATAGTTATTTAGTTCCAGACAACATGATAACATCTCTTTCAGCTATAGTTATAATTACCATGTACAAACTTCCAAAGCAGAAGCTGTCAAGATTTAACACTAGCATTAATTTATGTAAGGGATCCATTCCTCCAAAGACAGCAAGAATCGTAAAGGAAGTATCATCTTAATTGCCACTAATTTGCCCATTTTTAATTAAATTGATCAGTAATTTATTACCTTACCCAGCAGCAGAAAGCTGTTAGTATGCAGCTTTAAGAGACAGCAGATATCAGTCCTTCTAATTTCTAATACTATCATGGTTCAAAAATAATTTAAAACTGCTGTATCATATTTCTTTCAATTCCTGTACTGCAGGATATGCACATTCCATTTAAAACCTCTGTGAAGCACTCTAGAGCATAATCATAGAATCATTTAGGTTGCAAAAGACCCTTGAAATCATCAATTCCAACCATTAACCTAATAACTGCCAAGTCCACCACTAAACCCTAGGCACGCAGTCTACACAACTTTCAAATACCTCCAGAGACAGTGACTCAACCATTTCCCTGAGCAGCCTGTTCCAAAGCTTGATAAGCCTTTCAGCAAAGAAACGTTTCCTAATACCCAACGTAAACCTCCCCAGCACAACTCGAGGCTGTGCCACCTACATGCACTGTTCTCCTCTTCCATAGTCTCATACTCCAACATAGGTGTATGATCTTGATTACTTTATAGGAACAGGATTTTCTTGCCAAAGTGTTTAGAAGATGCAACATTTGACTCCAAAATGGTTCAGGAAGCACACTGCATTCAAACCACATTCTTAGGTCTTATCTGCAATTTGATTTTTTTTTTTTAACGGAATACAAAATAGAGCCTGAAGTATTTAGGTTCACGAATCTCAATTCTCATTTTAATGAAGGAAAGCAAACTAAAAAATGTTCAATACCTGACTTGAAGGCTACAAACACCTTTACCTGAAGTTTCAGAAAGTAGCCTATACCAGTTTGATCAATAAAATTACATATTTACTTTCTTTAAAATAACAGTTATGATTTTCTGAACATTGTACTGGTTTTAGTACTGTACACTGCAGTAATCAACACAATTAGCTGGAATGAACATAGCGTATCACTCAAACATTGTGAAAAACCTCTAGAGCCAACGGGAGGTTTTCTATTTTTTTCAATGAGATCTGATTTAATATTGGTAGAAAATAAAGTACTATATGAAAGATTTTGAAAAAGAACAGAGAATAAATTTCAAGTGATTTAGAAGGTGGGCTCATCGTCTCCCTTTAATTGATTTTATAGCTAAAAAGGATTGATTGATATACATTATTGCTACTCTGTCATATATTAGAATATAATCACAGGGCTACCAGAATCTATCGTTGTAAAACATTCTGTAATACCTGGCAAATTATCTGGAACACACAAACAAATAACAGATTCTGGTTTACACATCATAAGTGTACTCAGATAGAGATGTCTAGACATTACTTTCCATACATTGATAAATGCACAAAATACAAAAGATTTCTCATTACAGTAATCAAGCGATACATTATTTCAAATGCAAAATAACCTAAATATTCTATTTATAGATGATAGCCACAATTACATTTTTTGTCGTACATGCCAAGCACAAGGTGTTTTTATTAAATAGGAAAAAGGTTTTGGCTTGAAATGAGGATAAGTGTGATTTACATCAGGGAAGAAGAATATAAGTTATGCTATATATTTACAGGGCAAGAAAGAAGAAAAGAATAGAAATAAAAGTGTTCCATTTCTTTCTTAAAGCTTTCCTTAAATACCTAAGTGGATCATTTACTTAAATTCCTAAATGAGCTAAGCAATATAATTATCCCCAACTATGTAATTATATTCAATCAGCATACCTTAACAAGTTTCATGAGCTGGTAAAGGTCTTCAACCTCATCTTCCTGGCATGCAGTATACACTCTGCCAGTATTTACACTGGTACCTTTTATAAAACCACGATAGAGTGGCAAATCCAATGCATCAGCATACAGGTCAATGGCATGGTGTCCTACTGTCTGATACATATAGCTGTCCAATTCATCAGTGTGCCCTGCCACAATTAAGAAATAACCATATTAGGTACATTGTTTCAACAATTACAGATAATCACAATACTACAAAGCACTGAGAAAATCTAAATGTTAATATTTTTCAGTTCACAAACAGATGTTTGGTGACAACACCACTATAAACATGGAAAGAAAAAAAATAGATTTCTCCACCCAACAGACGTATGGAGAGGAAGACATCTGTCACAAACATGCTGCCTATTTGCAAATTGTGGTGTCTTTTCTTCTTCCTGCTTCATCCAAAAAATCTCATATCGTTCCAATTCTGCTCCTATTTATATGGTAATTTTAATAGGAACACAGGTCAGAGGCACAAACACAGATGTATTTCAACATACTCAGAGCAAGAAATTTATAATGCACTGCAACACTGAGAATAAGGAATAGGTTGTCAAAATTTACAAAAACTTTACTGTTAGAATTGTTATCAAGGTCATCATGAAAGGAGACTATCTCCGCTTAGGTAGAATAAAAGTAGACCACTGTAATGTTTGGACATTTTTTAATAAACAAAAAGCTATTTCCCTAACCAGGAGAAAAAATGAACCAAATTTTCTCACAAGCAGTTTGTAGCTAGCAGATAAAGAAAAAACAGCTAAAATGCAGACATCACGAATTAGAATCACATCTCAAGCTATACAACAAACCATTTACATATAATTTTTTTAGATAATATTTCAAACAGATTGATAAAGTAATACAACATTATTGGTGAAATTTCCACTTTATTACAAGCTAACACAGTTCACTATTTTAATGCTAATTTGTAACACTGGTATTTCTCTGAATTTATATAGAGACACCACAAATTTCTGCTGTATGCCTATGTAGCACATCTTGAAAAGAAAAAGGTCTGTAACATTGATCAAGGTAACTAACTTGTGATGTAAGAATTAGGTCATGTCACCTTTGATGCCACACAACAGATCCTGGTTCTGCACAAAAGAGGCAAATCCAAACCCCTAACCACAACTAACCAACCTAGACCAGAAGAGTCGATTTAAAAGAAAATTCAGTGATTTCAACATACATGAAAATGACAAGGTCTTTAACTGATATTCTGCTTAGAATACACAGTTTCTTTATTAATTGAGACTCTCCAGGCAACAGCGGTACAAGATAAAATAAAAAAAAATGGCATTGAATCCACTATTGCCTGAAGCACCTCAATTAACTTTCTATAAAATTTCCAACTACACACTTAAAGAGAGCATTTTATGATTTTAATGACAATATTCTTTCTACATTTCTGATGTGAATAAATTAGTTTGAAGACAACATATTTCAACAAGATTAGAGATTATTATGTCCTAGCTACCCAGAAAAAAAGTTGTTCCTATACTGTCCTAGCATTTGCCAGTTCTGCCCATGACTCATTTGTGATGGCAGCTCCCTTTTTCCTTCCCTTTCTGCATACCCTCCTACTATGCAGTTACCAAATATCATATTTAATTGCTTAACATATGCTGAACAGTGAACCTAGTTTAACATACTTTAACATTCTCCCCTACCAACTGGAAACAACTCACTTGCTTTTCAAGTCTCACTTCAATTTGTGCTTTATTCCGGCGTACAAGTACTTAGCTCACGCTCTCACCTCACCACTGACTACCTGAGTTTGCCCCATCCTTTTTCACAGAAATAAGGTGGAGCCTGTGAGGAACTGACCAAAAAATCAGTCCAACCGAAAAGGAAGGAAAAAAGCAGGGAAAATATGTGCATCAAGGTCAATACCAACCTACATCAGTTCCTCAATTCAGTTCACAGATGCTGGGTTAGAATAATGGAGAAAGACAAACAAAGATAAAAATGGATGAGCAGCAGCACAATAGTGCATTTTTGGCAGCTGGAATGGTTTACAGCATTTAGTTTAGCACCAGTTTAAAGCATTTCTAGAAGTACACTGCTAGTTTTGGTTGATGACATAATCTATTACCTTTTAGCATTTGTGCTACTGAATTCACACAATCCTGTTGTTTACCACCAGGATGTCTGTATTCTCATTTTCAAATTGTGTAAGCCTTTCTTTTATTGATCTTCTATTCTTGTGGGCCTTTTTTTCCCCTTTATGGAAAAATACATTTAATACCTTTCCATTGCATCTTCTTTTTTTCTACCTAAGTTTCCATATTGGCCTTCAATATGCAAAACTACATAAAAACATATAAACAAACTTAATTCAGGCACAGCTGTGTCTCCATTGTTTCTAATACATATTTTTTTAAATTTCCTATAAGATATGTGGCTTTCATACCTGTATTTTCAGCAGGTCTTAAATTGGCTAGAGCAACAATCTGATGCCCAGCAGCAACACACTGCATCATATTATAACAACTGTCCTTCCCACCACTGTAAGAAAAAGAAAATAGTGGCAATTAAAAGTACAGATAAAAGTTTTATTCCGTTATACCTTTCGCCTAACTGTTCAAAAATTAGTGTTACTGGAGCTGGTTATAAAGTTGTGAAATGTGAAAACAGCTGTAGAATATTAATGGTAGAAAAAGAATGATTTCACCATACATTTACTATATATGTGTAGTGCCTGAATACAGTAACCATAAAGCCCATACATATTTGTATCTTACTATTAATCTGAGAGGTTACATGAAGAAGACACACTGACACTGGAATCTCTTCAAAGACTGTCTTCCACTCCAGACAAATTACTCTGTATTCATTACTAGTGAACTTGGATAAAAAAACCAAAATCTGCTCCAGCAAGTTGCCAGCATCAGTAATCCTTTTAAATTAGATCTGTCATGTAGAGGTGCTGCCTAGGGACACATTTTTGTAGCAGACTGGCAGTGTCAGGTTAATGGCTGGACTCAGTATCTTAAAGGTCTTCTCCAACCTTATTGACCTTATGTAAGGAATAATATTTCTCCTTCATGGGATACTTTGCTTAAACTTTCAACATTTTGAACATACTTCCTGTTCTCAAAAACTTTAATTATTACAGGCAGTAGCTTCAGTTGACACTGCATTGTATGTATAAATTTTTTAATGCATTTAACTGCAAGTAAAAATGATTACCGCTAGCAAAAATATATAAAAGCAAAAATAACCATATTCTTGTCTGAGGCCAAGAGAAGATACTCCAACACAGAGGATACATTTAATTTTGACATTCATTCAAGATCTACCAGAACCTTTTCCACTATCAGTGAGGAAAAAATCCTGTTCTCGTGGCGTAACTGAAAAAGTATTTCTATGGATTTTAATCAAGAGAAAAAGAAACATCACATCTACAATAAAACTAAGAATTCTTAAAAGAATGCTTAAATGCTTAAAAGATCCATGTTCAGACTCACGGCCTTCAAAGTACAACTACAGGTGGAGAATCTGTGCAGCTTCCTTAAATGCCAAGGCACAAAAACCAGGTCAGGAACTGCAACAGAGATCTATACAAGCTCTGTAAAACTGCATTTTGTTTTAGAATCACTGAGACATGCACAGGAGAACAGATAGTACAAGCAGTCCTTGCTACAATAGATCAATGTGTTCCTTGTGATCACACTATTACTATTTCTACCTGAAAAGGAGTTGTAGCAAGGTGGGGGTTGGCCTCTTCTCCCTTGAAAACAAGTGAAGAAGGACAAGAGGAAATGGCCTCAAGCTGCACCAGGGATGTTCAAGTTGGACATCAGGAAGAATTCCTTCATGGGAAGGGTTGTCAAGCATTTGAATGGGCTGCCCAGGGAGGTGGTGCAGTTACCATCCCTGGAGATGTGCAAGAAATGACTGGACATGGAACTTGGTGCTATGGTCTGATTGACAAGTGGTGATCGCTCAAATGTTGGACTTGATAATCTTGGAGGTCTTTTCCAACCTAAATGATTCTGTAATTTTGAAACAAACTTCTTCTGAATTTCCAGCATTAAGATCCCCCTTTTATCTAGCCCTCTACACAAGAGCTCGGAAGCGCCTTACAGGAATGTAACCCTTTAGCTATTCCTCTCAATTTCTGCTTTTATCCATGCTAAAATTCTGTATGCTGTCTTTAATTTGCTGTGTAATTACAATCTAAAGTAGAAATAGTGTAAATAACATGGCATCCTTTTGTACTTAACAGATTTTCGTAAAGCAGTTGCTTCTGTTTCACTGCTAAAACAAAAGTAAATATAAATATAATAGATTCCTACTTTGAGGCTCCATCTCTACCTAACATCCTTCTCATGCACACCTGCAACTTTCTTCTAACCTATAACACAGACATACAAAAAAATTTTTAAAATCATACATTCATTAATTTTGGATACCATTCTTGTTAGCTTGAAAATCTATTCACTTCATAATGTGAACTTTCATGCTTAACAGTCATGAGACAAATATTCTTTTCTTTCTGAATGACTTTATGCTAAAAAATAAAAGTCTCCCACTAGTTCTGATTTTAACTATGAACACCACTTCAGAAAAGTAATTGTATGACAATAGATAATTGCCTAAGCTGTTCACAGCATTTCAATATTTTAAGAAATCAAAATCAAAAATTAAAATGTCACAAGAATAAATATTTTCAATTAATTTATGTGCATATATATACATAAAGATGTTTCAAGATGCAATTATGTCCATACTGCCTACATTGGACCACCAGTTAGTAGGTGGAAATTTGTACTTACTGAATCACATACTATTGTATTGTTATTTAGTCTCAGTATTATTTACCATAGCCCTAAAAACTAACAGTACCAAGAAACAAACAAAAAGGTGCCTACCTACATGACGTTCCAAACTAACTGTAAGACACAATATGGTTAAGACAAATGACACCAGACAGCCCATGCTATGGGAGGAAGGTGGACTCAGCACAGTCCACAGAAGACAGATGAAGGCAAGTACTGTGATAGCCTGGGGATCCCCCTCAATTGTCATCATAAAAAAAACCACAAGGCCTTTTTACAGAAAGCTCCAAAGTGAGGCCAGTTGGGGTTCTTTTTTGATAATGCTGCAAGTATGTTAACAGCAGGCTTATAGAAAAAATACCAGAAGAAAATAACAGGATAATCATGAAGATACGAACCTATAAAAGACTTCTGAGCAAAATTACTTTCTATAGACAAGTATAACCATTTACAGTTAAAAAAAAATCTAGAAGAATTTTAAAGAGTTGAAAACCATCATATTTCAGGTTGAAGACTGGCTTTAAAATGTCTATGATTTAGCACAAAACACAATGCCGGGTTTACCCCATAAATACCACCTTAAAACAAGACTATCAACTTTTAGTGTGGCAAACATTCTAAAAGGAAAAAAAAACCAGGTTAAAGCAGTTTCATACATAATCCTGACCTTTGCAAAAGTAAGAAGCACTTTTCAAATACTTTTTTTCCCCTCTGATCTTTGGTTAGATCTGTTACAAAGACTTCAGACACTTTGATGTCTCTTTAAAACTCTTCTTAAAACTATTACTGAAACTAAATCCACCCTTGTAAAATAGACCATTAAAATAGCAATTGTGTTAGAAACCTGTTTATAGGATTTTATTCCATCCTGCCTTTTAACACATTCCTCTGCTTAAGAGAGTATCAAAGTAAATAAACCTGAAAGACAAAGTCTTATATATAAAATGAAAAAAAGCATTTAAGCTGAATTTCCCTACACCATATTTAAGCAAATCTTGAGAAACAGATAACATTTCCTGTATTTCCTCCTCTTTGCATGATGTTTGGAATGATTTGCAATTGTTGTGGCCAAATTCCAATTTCAAAAAGGTTTGACATTAGACATTCCCTGAAAGAATTTAATACATTCAATATTTGGGCTCAGGTAAATAGCTACTGCACCCAAAAGTAAAAACACACAGCTCACATCTGCACAATTCTTTTCCATTTAGAGGTTTCCTAGCTCGTTCTTTTTAAATTAACTACTGTTTCTTCAAGAAAAACACATGCCTGACCTTACTAGAAACTGTTAATGTTTCTGAAAAAACAAACAAAAAATTTACAAGAACTGCAGAAACTGACAAAGTAACTTACAAAAGGGCATTGGGGCGTGGGGGGGAGGATGGCAAACAGAAACCTCTGACAGGCAGGGCTGTGTCCAACTCCAACTATTTAAACGAGGTAGTTTCATCATTTTAAAACTAGCAAAATTCAATCTCTCGCAAAAAACATACTACAAAAATCTATCGTTAAGGGTTCAGGAAATTTGTCCTGAAAGACCTTAAGATACTTGGAAAGCAAAAGCACCTGGATATTGAACTGCAAATGAGCACAACCCCCTTTTTAAAGCAGGACATGCGGCCCACGTTCTGCGCCCCCGGCGAAGGCGCTGCCGGCGGCCCCGGCTCTCGCCGCGCTGCAGACAGACTAACCCGAGAGACCGGGATAACGAAGAGCAAGCGACTGGGGGAAATAACTGTAGGTGTTGGTTGGGGGGGTGGGGTGGTTGGTTGGTTGTGTTTGGGGGTTTTTTAATTTCATTTTTAAAAGACACCGGTTGTTCATAAACTCTTCGGGAACGCGGGACAACTGAAAGGGAAACTGTCCCAGCCTCACCCTGCTCGCAGGCAGGGACCGTCCCGCCGCAGCACTGGGAGACGGCCAGACCAGGGACCACGGGCACAAGCGACAGACGGCTGGGAAAAAGTCGCCAGGGCAGGGGAAGGGGGGCAGCAGGAAACGCATGGGCGGGAAGGCCGGGCGGAAAGGGCCGGGCGGGTCTCCCGGGCGGCGCTGGGTGGAGCGCGACCCCCGGGCGGGCAGGGCTTCTCCCCGCGCCCTCTCTCCGCCTGCGAGACGCCCCTCGCTCCCTCACATTGGCGCTCCATCAGCGCGTTACCTGATCAATGCCACTACTCTCATGTTGCTCGCAGGCCGGGGGCGGTTACACTGACAGGGAGGTGGGCGACAGCCGGCAAGCGCAGCGGGGAAGGAGCCTGGTCGCCACAGCCACGCGGGGCTGCGCACGCCGCCGGCTCCTCCGTTGCTACCGCTACCGCTTGGCCGCCTCCCCTCGGCGGGCCCTCCTCCCGGGGCAGGCCGGCAGGCTGCCTGCACAGACCGAGGCTCGGCGAGCCGCCGGCGGCCCGTGCCCGGAGAGGTGCGCTGCCGCCGCCGCGATGCTGCGCGTCGGCTTGGGCCGGCAGAGCCCGGGCGCGGCCCGGGGGTGGGCGGGAGAAGGGTGCGGCCGCGGAGGCAGAGCGCCGGGCGCCTATGGAGGGCAGGGCGGCTGCGCCGGCAGGCCCACGCTGGCCGTTTGAGGGCATCGCCCGGCGCTCCTGCCGCTTCCCCTTGTTTGCCTGTTGCCATCTGGCCTTCAGCGAAGAGCCCCGGACCTGCTCCAGGCGACTGCTTCCTAGGAAACAGGGCCGACCGAGAGAGGCCGCCCCCTCCCCATGGGGTGCCCGCCGGGGGACTGCAGGGTGTAGTCGCAACTCCATCGCGGCCCGGGGCAGGGGGACCGGCAGGGCCCGTAGCGAGGGCAGGAGGTGCCGCGGGGCTTCAGAAGTCACCGCGGGCCAGCGATCGCGGCGGCGAGGAGGGAGGAGCAGCCGAGCTGACCTGGCTGCCTTGCCGAAGGGCTCTCTGCTCGCAGGCGAGCACAAAATGTCCATCTGTACTCTCGGGTTCAGCTGCTGCAGACCGAAAATCTGATCTCGTCATCTGATCCCTCTTTTGGGCCAGTTTTCTGAGCAATCCCGCCATGGGGCACATGACAGACGCCTCTGGAGGTTTGCAGGCTGAGTCAGAAGCTTACCCAGGTGTCCAGTCTTTTGACACCTGACACACAAGTTTATTTCTCCCATGTCACAGAAGAAACGTGTGGGTTAGTTCTGCGGAATAAACTTTATTGCTAGACTAATTTTAGGAGTCCTAAACCACCAGATGAAGACATTGCTGGTGGTATTGTGGCAGGGTTTTGAGCATCAGTCTAAGGGCCCGCCACTCTCCAGGCTTTGATTTCAAAGGCCTGGGAGATTGAAATGGGACAAGAAGCCACTGGAGCGCAGTTTGCGTACCCTGGCTGGAGCCCGTCGTGCAGGGTGAGCGGTACCAGCGCAGTGCCTCAGGGTGAGCCTCGGGGCTGCCCTGCTCCCTGCAGTGCCAGCCTGCCACCTGCAGAGACTACAAATGCCCGTTCATGGCTCCTGTTAAATTTAGTTGCAGCAAACGCTGCAGATAGCACAAAAGGCTCTGTTCCTTCAATCCTGGGATAAATGCTTTATGCGCTGTAAGTGCTAGTTTACCAGTCCCCTGTAACATGATATTATACAATACTGTATAACAATCTGTATCACTCGGGTTTTATATTAGTTCCTTGCACATAGGTTGTTGAGTATGAAGTTCCCAGGAAAAGATAAGATGGAAGAAAATACTCTAAAAAACATTTTGTTAAAGTGATAAATGTACCAAAATAAATGTGTAGTGAGACAAGTATATAAGTTTTTTTTTATATATATACAGCTCATGAAACAGCTTGAAAAACCACTTTTTTTTTTTTTTTTAGATTATTTTAGTCAGCACATGATTTGTACAGTAAATCACTATAATAGGAGTAGATAATTATGGGCAGATATGAAGATGATGATGTCTTCCTAAATACACTTTTGAAAACTTAAGAAATAACAATTGATATAAAACTTATATGCTATGTAGTTGTGGAGAGGTAGTAAACATAACATAGATTTTTCTGCATTAGAATAATTGCAAAAAACACACATAAAAAAAAAATCTTCAGTTCATGCTTAGACTGTCACAGCCATCATCATGAGACAATATTTGACTTGCCTTGGAATTGCTTACAGGGCACTAAAGTTTCCTACTAGTTTATTGATGATCATATAATGAATAAATCTTTGAAAGCTTTTTCTGTTCTTCAAAGCATCCTAGGTGATCTAAAAGAGGGTGTCTTAGATGTGAAATTCTGATGAAACTGCAGGAATTTTTTTAGGGGTTGAGACTTCTCTTTTTAGCTCAGAAAGGTAATGCAGACCTGTTTTGATCTAGAAGAGAGATTTTAGCAGAGATTACTAAAATGAATGAACCAATACTGCATAGTACATGAACTAGTAGAAAATAACCAGACCTCCGAGGAACTGTAAAAAAAGGCACAACAAAGTTATTTGATTTATTGCCCAGAAAATAAAAAAAAGAGGAAGGTAATTCTGTGATACATCACCTCTATATTTTCTGGGTTTGAATGATACATGCTTATTTTTTTATTATCACAAAACCAATAATTCAGGTAGTTGTTGCAAACACTTAGAAGATGCTTATTTGCAATACTTAGCAATGATACATTGAAAGTAAAAATCGTGTACATAAATTATTGTACTGCTTTGTGAAATGGAGAGGCCATATAATCTGTAGCTGTAATTGGACAGCTTTAGAACAAATATTCAAAGACTTGTAAACATCTTTTCTAAGTAGCGTTGCTAGAAGATCTGCAAAAAAAGTAATTCTGAAGTCCTGCATTTTTGAAAAGGTCTGTTATTATTAATCTATTGTTGATACAATGTGGCTGGGTTTTGAGCAGATGTTTCTATTGCATTCAGTTTTACAGCTTCCAAAAAATCCAAATTTCCACTTTTGGAAATTTTGCTTCCATTTGATGAGGACATCAGTAGTTATTTGCACAAATAAAAAAAAGTGGCATTTGGGTCCCAGAATATGCAAAGTATATAAAAATTGAATTAATAAAGTGGTGCTTCAAAAAAAATTTGCATTTTAGCCAAAAGGATGCTGTTCTCAAATTATGTGGAATATATGTTATGAGAAAATCTTTCCACTCTCATTCACCTAATGGAATAGCTCTGGTGTAGTGTCACTCCTCTTGAAAAGTTCTGCTATATGACAGTGGACAAAAGACAGTGCACCATCTCTCAAGCTGCTTGCCCCAAGACATTCTGCCATACTGCCACAGCAGCTCAAACAGTAAAATCCACCAAAGCTGCCTTTCATCTTGGGGGAGTACTGGCTAGTTTGTACAGAAGGCCTGCAATAGCTCAGTGTTTCTTTTTCACCCTTTTCTGCCTAGAAAGTTGAAAATAATGATAATGAATTAGTATAACTGGAGGAACCTGTCAGAGGATTGAAAAAAGCAATGCAGTATCCCTAATGATGTGGAATAGTTAATTAAGTTCTCTTATAAATGAGTTCCAAAAATAACTTACTTTCAGTAAGTTATTCTGAGAAACAGACATTTTAGCATACCTGAGCTGCAGTGCCTCTTAGCAAAGGGCCAATTATCTGGTGATTGGCAGTTAAAGGTGAACTAATGAAGTTCTTAATTAAAAGATTTCCTATTATAATCACCAGTAACAGAATACTGCATATATAAAGCACATATAACGTTAGAAGAATATTTCCATTTTGAAACAAAGATTTTGAAAATCATCTCCTCCTTTGCTTACCAGGTCCAGAATGGGAATGTAAGAGTTTTCAGGGATGTAGCTGGCAGTATGCCACTATTGCCCCTTATTACGGTGTCCTGCTCTGACTCCCCTACAGTCAGAGGTGTTTTCCTCATTTAACAGGTGGCAGAATTTTTGCTGCTCTTAATACCTAAAGCTGCCTATGTAAGACAGAAAAATGGTTTGAGATTTTACAGGAGAATGTATCGGACTTTTAACTAAGAAACTGGCAGCAGAGTTCCCTTAGCTGCCTGTCATTGACAGCTTCCCTGAATTTTCACTTACTTCACAGTATGCAGGATAGTTTCAATTTCTCTGTGAGATAAACTAGCATTATATTTTGAGAAAAAAATTCTAGTTTGGCGGCATGAGATGAATTGACATACTACTAAAATCTGAATAAAAGAAATCTCTTAGGCAGCATCTCTCCCCATTCAGATGTACAAGGACCCCAGGTCCTACTGTCTACATTTCTACAGCTCAACAGATATAAAGTGTATTGCTCTGAATGCTGCATAACCATGTTAGCAGTGCATGATGCCCTAAATAAAGCAAGCTGTTAAGATTAGCTTGAGCACCTTGTCACACTGATCATCTCTTTTTAGACAAAAATACGCATACATTGACTTAAGGTTGATCTCCAGCCATTCACACAGACATGGCCCTGGTGATCAGCGCTGTATGTGAAAAACGACTTACTTGGCCTATTGCCTCCTTGCTCTTAAGTGCTCCATATAAACACTACTAAATATATATACAGCTAATCCTATCGTTCTTAGTTCTGGTAAGACAAGGCTTGTCATTTTCATAGGTGATGTGAATTCTGTCTGCAGAACTATGAAATTCAGCAACTCTATTTTGTCCTTTGTATAGAACTTTTTGGGACTCTCAGACCGGTATTCATTAACCACCATGACACAAACAGAATTTAGCCTAAGGTAGCATTGTATAGGTTCTTGACTAATAGGTAATTGTCCTTATATGATATCAGTTTTTCTAAGCTTTTGATGTACTTCGTTGACCAATCTACCATTCTTCAGAGAGTCAAAAGTATAACATTAACCTTATAAGGTCATGCCTCTGTCAAAATGACCAGTGTTTCCATCAGGCACTAGTTGCAAGCTAAATTAATATTCACTGACATATGAACAGTTTTTTCACTTGACTAGATGAGTTTGCAGTGCTCCAATTTTTTACTCTATTAGTAAACTAATTAGTATTTTACTCTATTAGTAAACTATTAGCACTAACATTAATTACCAGCAAGAGAAACTGTTGAGTGTGACTACCAAAATAATTAATTTACCTTTTTTCTGATCAGCTTAATCCATGGGATTTAAATGTATTTTTCTCCATGTGAAGTCTTTAAATACTTTCAAGAAAAAAAATATGTCTGATCATCTCCAGGTCACCAGAAAGCCTGTAGTAATAAAGGAGCTTCTGTTCTACATATATCTATTTCGATTGAAATTAAAACGTTAAGTGGGGATGTTAGATTTACAGGTTTAAAGCACTTTTATATTCTCCTCACTTTTTCTCACTTATTAAAAAAATGTGAGTTTTAGAAATAAAGATTTTAATTTTTTGTGTAAATTTTAAATACGAACAAATGTACAAGCTAATCTAATGATGCATTGAAAAAAATTTAAATCAAAGATGAGTTCATTGTAAAGAAGTACATGTACAAGATTCAAAACCAAGACCCTGTCATCTAAATGAGATATTTCCTGTGAAGCTGTATTAACTGCCAGTGAAGACTGAAGACCAGTTTTTGAGTGTTCCTGCATGTTAGAGACTATGATCTCGTATTAACCATTCTAGAGAGGAAGAAAGAGCCTAGGCTCAGTAATCCTTAAAATGTGTTCATCATCCAAAAAATTTGAATCTAAAACTATAGGCTTTAATTTATTGGGAGTTAACTATCTATTGGCTGAAAAACACCCAGAAAAAATGTGGTCATGGATAATAATCCATGAGAACAGAGAGAAATTAGCTATCTAGTTAATTAGGTTAAGCTACAGTATCTTCTCCATCATCATGAGCTAAACCACTGGGATCTTGTAGGCAGAAATGGCCTGGATACTTTTACAGAGACACAGAAATTTAAAGAAACGGCTTTCAGTGAAAAGACTCAGAAAATTGAATTGTTGCGATGAAGATACAAAAAGGAACTATAGTCTCTTATTGTAGTTGTATATAATTTGAGATCATTCCTCACTTACTAAATGGTTCTGCAGTTCATCATTGATTAAAATATTTGAGTAAGTTAAAGCTGGTGAAGTTTCAGGGGAATAAGCAAACAGCAAGTTTTTTGGCCCATTTGTTTCATTGCCAAAATCTTCCTGTACCATAAAATATTTGTAACAGAGCTGTAAGTAATAAAAATGACTATTTTCTTTTCATTCCACTGTTCCTAGTCTGTTCAATTTTGCCGGTAAAAATAACATTAATAACTTTACCAATCAAAACAGATTTTAATGTGTCACATTTAATACTCTTCATCTCACAGTTAGATTTTTCAAGAGAGAATTAATCTAGTAAGTATGGAGCTGTTTTGACCTAATTAGCAAAGTGTAGTGAGCTTAGTTTTGAGTGATACAGAGAAAGCATTTTATTGCTGAAAAAAAGCAACAAATCAGTTTTAGCTTCCAATGTCCCATTGAACTGTATGACATCATGTGTAGTATAAGCCACTTGACATACTCTGTGTCTGATTTTGAGTCCTGGAGGAAGGGTGGCTGTGACAGTGCCCTTTGAAATAACATTGAAGCTTTAGCTCCCATGTCAACATCATGCTCTAATCAGTGCAGTCTTTTTTGTTGCAGGGTCTTCCACCTTATAATTGACCCTGACATATGCTATTCACTCTACCCCTTGGCTTCGGACGTACAATTCCTGTCATGGTCAATTATTAGGTGATAGGGCCTGCAACCACAGCGACCATTGCTCAAAATCATCCTACACAGTAAGCCCTGAAGTGACCAAATTCAAATCTAACTGGAGGGGAAGAGGAGAGCTAGTCTTTGATAAAACTAATATTCTTTTCACTTCTATATAGAAAAATGTCAATTTTCATCATCCTATATGTTACTGAGACAAATGGTGACAGTGCTATTTCTGAAACAGGTTAAGGAAAAGTACAAAAGCCTTTACCAAACTCAACATACTCTGAAATGAGGAAATTGTCTGTATGAGCATACAGTATGCATAAAAATTAGATTACACTACATTTGAAAGGCAGATGAGAGTTTAAGAGTGACAAGTGGGCAAGTGCTAAAAATAAGGGCATGTTACTTCCTTTCCAACACTTCTTTGTATGCTTTCTTTGATGTTGTTTAAGCTTTGAAGCAAAGAAATACTTTTCAAGAGTCTGAAAGGTACTTCTGATTACTATATTGATAAGAACTGGTTTAGAACAAAAATATCTCTTCTAGTTTTTCCATGGTTCTGTAATGCCTGAGAAGTTGTGCAAAGACAAAAACCAGGACACCTGCTCTCTGGTCTTCATATAAGCATTATGATTTTCAAAACCAAACATCTTTGCAGTCGTACTACTACAGTAATGTTAAAAAAATCATTACAACTTTAGGAATATGAGCTGAGACAAGCAAAAGTTTACCATCCATGTGCAGAGATTGAAAGGCAGTTTTGTGAACTACTGGATCACTTCACAGATTCTCTGTCCATAATCAGCTATGCCACTCACCCAGAGGACTGTCCCTGGTTTTTGCTGTGTGAACATGGATTTCAATTTGCTAGGTGCCGTTGCCAGTTCTGGGCTGTTTATTTGGGTTTGGGTTTTTGGTTGGTGGGCTTGTGGGTTTTTTAAAAAAAAATTTGAAAGGAATTTCAATAATCTGTAGTCTTTTCAAGTCAAAAAATTTTATCTACAGGGATCTTCCACTGGTTTGTTTCACTGCTGACAATTTACTTAATTCTCTTATATGTAAGAACACAGCTCAGAAATTATCCTTAAAAGACCTTTGCACATCTGCTGCGTTTTACAGGTAATACAAGATAAAATATCCTGAAAAATGTGATTTGGTGATAGCTTTATTGCATCTCTTAGCCTGAATAGACAAAGCTCTAATTAACATTCATACAATTATCTAAGTCTTTAAAATCCCATCTGTCTTAATGATGTATACATAGCATAGTAAGCCCAATAAATACCAAGCACATACAATGTAAGTGCTTTTAATTTAAACCATAACACTGCTTACCGAAGCTCTTGTACATATTCTGTGTTTCAATTGTGTGGTTGTCATACGACTTGAAAACCTTCCTCCTGAAGTACACAGTCCTCCATATATCTGAGAGCTGTTAGTTCAGCAACTGCTGTTACTGTGTGCAATATCCAAACAAGTAAAACTTTGGAAATGACTGATTTAGCTACATATGAATGACTTTACCTGGTGTGTAACCCAGCTCAGGTGTTTGCAAGACAAAAATTAACCTTGACTGAACATATGAATAGATGCAAATACTAAATTTCCACACCTTCGGAATTAGAAAAAAAAAAAAAGTGCTGTTCCTAACATGCGTTCTTTTATCTACCCTGCACATATCACATGACATTTTAAACATTATTTCATAGAAGAGTTAATTCAGCTTTCATCAGTCTGCAGTCTGTGAAGCAAGGAGAATAACTCCTGGCTGCTTTATGGTTTAAAGCATGATTGAATATACTAACAGGGCTCCATTAAGTACTCATTTAAATATATATAATGTATTTTTAAAATATTTCATCTCTATACCATTCTAATCCTCTAAAGAAGTGGAGCATCTCTATTGCACTGAAGAAGCAGCGGCAGTAGAACCCAAAACTACTGAGACAGCACCAGTGATCTGAATCTTGACATTTTATTCTCTGGTTAATAACTTGTTGATCATTGCTTGATCATTCCTGCTACTTCAGCTGCTCTTTGTTTCATTTTCTCTATATGTTAAGTGACATAGCTATGCCTTGGAGAGTATTTTGAGAATTATGTGAGTTTACAACTGAGTAAGTTACAAAACATCATTGTAATAAGTATTTTAAAGAGTCCTTTCATAAACCTTTTAACCCAGTTGCTCTAAAAATCATTCTTATCATTTAGATTATGGCAATTAAAGGAAATACTTCATGTGCAATGAATGAGATAATTAAAAATTATATAAATTTATAAGATGAGCTTAATTTTGCATATTTTCAGTGTTAATATGCAGGTTTTTCTGGTGAAGTATTCAGGGACATCACAAGCAGTATTTAAATCTCACCACGGCAACTGATTTTTCTGTGCTCTATCAAATAACATATTTGCAAAACTGCCAGATGGGGAGAAAAACTGCAGTGAGAAAATAATGGTGAGGTTTGTAGTACAGGAAAAAAGGATCAGACATTAGATACATGATTTTAACAGCATGAGGAACTTAAAACGTTTAACAAACTTCTTAAATAGAAGCTTTTCATTGATCTCTCTTCTGCAAGGATAGCAAAAGGAAAAGGTGAAAGAAAATCATATAGCTAAAGCTGACACAAATCCTAACCAAACACAATTAATAAGAAGTATAAAAATGGTAAATATTTGGATGATAAACCTTGTGGCAGTTTGGAAGTCAGAAGGTTACTATAAGCTTTGCATTAAAAATTTCTAATAGGGTATATCCAGCTCCTTCGTCCATTATGGATAGGATTGGTAAAAAACAGCTTTGAAAAATTTGATTCTCCTGGGATCTTATGTATACTACAGCATTAAAAGCAAACATTTAAAGATAGAAAACTTGTGAAACCTCAGTGCATTTTTTAACCCATTTTCAGGCAGCATGGATCAACAGCAGAAATAATTGCTGTCAGTTTGTACTTTTTGACCAATAATTCTCTTTATTTTCTGCAAGAAACTTGAGTGATGCAAATGACCTTATTTTTACAGCATGCTTTTATTAAATAGTTTATTATTTTGGCAGACTAATAAAGATTTTGGTATTTGCTTTTATTTGCAATAATATTACCATGACATAAAAAAGGATTTTATGTTCTTTTTGAGGAACAAGGAGGATAAAAGTGTTGATGGATAGTGCAACTAAGGCATCAGCAATGAGCTGGAAATGAGACACATAAATATGAAAGCAGAGCTAAGAAAATAGAACTGCACCCTTGGCCTTTCTTAAAAGAACATGCACATGCCATGGTTCATTCATACAGTTACAGAAACTCCTTTTGTTTTCAGTGAGTCAATGAAAATATGCAAAGACTAAAATATTACTAAGATTCTCAGTTGTTTGGCATATTTCTGTAGTTAATGTAGTTGTGAAATGTTTCTAAACATTTAGAGAAATGACTGTTGATGATGATTTTTAGAAGACATGTATTTTCTTTGAAGTATAAATTTGTCCCTTTTTCTAGCTATGCCTTAGACAAAGGTGGTGAAGCAGTATCAGTTTTCAGTTTTCCCTTTTTTACCCTTCAAACAGACCTAATTCTTTAAAGATCAAAGAGCTGAGACCTCATAGCCAGATCAGACAATCACACCAAGGTTTTAAAAACAAAATTATCAGTCCTGTAATAAAAAATAAAAAGAAGCCTAGATAGCATGTAATAGCATTAATCTTATTTCATATTGGATGGTGAGTTTGGTTTAAGATTGAAAAAATTGTGACTATAGAATTCATTCTGCAATAATCTGAGCTCCTCAGCAATGGGTGGTATTATATGCAAGGGGTATTCAGCAGTAAGGAATGTATTGATTCAAACAAATAATTGGATCTGCCTTAGAAATAATGATACTTGCTTGATTGAGGGTACTTAAGATTTGAATTTTGCTTATAGCCTCCCCTCAAAAAGTCAGTCAAAGCAGAAAAATATGAACAGAACAAATACCACATGAAAAAAAGCTAAACAGGCAAACAAAACTTTCCCTTACTGAAAGTTTGTTAAATTTGCCTTTTCTAAAAGGCAGCCAGTAAATAGGAATCATGAAGTATGAATTTCTTAGAAGAATAAATCTAGCAATTAATTATATGTCAAGGCTTAAGAATCAAAAAACTGCTTATGCCCATTGCCAGTCATTCACTCCCTGTCAGTAGTAGTTCACATCTTTCCTGGGATGGCATCCAACCACAGTGGCATCTAAAATATAGCAGGCTATATTGTTACAGTTGGAGGTGAAATTGAAAGTTGCACCAAACAGAAGTGACAAATTCACATTGCTCAGTGTTGCCTAGCAATAAGAGATGAGTTTATTATGAACACTTGACTCTATATCCATCGCAAGGAGGCTTTGTATTCACACCAAAATGCCACTAGTCTTACAGGCAAAAGGGGCAAAAATAGGGTGGGCAGAAGGAGGGAACAGTCACAGTAGTTGTAAGCATGTTCTGTATTTCAAGATTTCTCTCTTTCTCAGGGGAATTGCTCAGGAAGGAAAAGTCAGAGCCTGCCTCCAGCCGAACTCTTTGAGATTGGCCAGGTAGCTTGTTACAGACTGTAATTGTCCTTTTGAATGCCCTTAGTAGTGCTGTTTCATTAGTAATGGTTTGTAGCTCAGACACTGCAAATACGTGAAGTCTTTCCTGAATGTTCTCAAGAACTGCTCGGTAGTTGTTTTCATTGTGCAGAGCTTTCCATTTGCCTCTACTTTCTTTTCTTTTTTTTCTTTTTTTTTTTTTTTTTAAGGGAAAAGGACAAGTCATCAGGGAGCTTCTCCCTCCTCAGACATCTTGCTGTTTTCTTTTTTGACCACTGTTTATATGGGAGAACGTTTATTTCTATCTTGGACATTGGACCATGTCTCTCAAGGTATTAATTGCCTAACTATTCATGTAAATTATTTTTTTTAAAGAAACATTTAGGTATCCTTAAAGACCTTACTGGATACCCACCCACATATTTAGGCACATAATCAATTTTGAAATCCACGCAATAGTTCCTATTAAAGCCCCCCCTCCAATAACTGATCTGTTTCTGTGTTTTTATGCCATCTGCATTTTTGACAACTGAATATTTTTGACAGCATGGTCCATTGTGCCCAAGTTCACATCATTTTTTTTTTCCTCTCTTTTTTTTAAAACATCATATGACTACATATGTAATAAGAAAATGGGTTATATCACACATTTTGCTTTACAGATTTGGGTTCACAGTGGATTTTTTGAACTGACAAAAATTGTAGAAGAAGTATTTCAATTATGAGTGCATTTAATTTATAAACGTAATAGATTCATGAAATGCTATGTAAATACATTGAAATTACAAAACAGTTGTGGTTTTTAAGAAGCTTTAGAAACAAAGAAATAAGGGTGAAGCTTACAGATTATATACTTTAGGTAAAATAGAAAGGAGTATAGATAAAAATGCTCTCTTGGGAAATGTTAAATTAAAAATGCTATTGCAGAATTATCTCCATAGTTTATGTGTTCACCTAGCCAAATAACCTGAACCTGTGAAAATTTGATAGTATAATTTTTATATTTTGTGTGCAAAATGCAGCTATTGTCTCAAATTGTGACTTAGGCAGTAAGCTTTCAAGGTACAAAACCGAGGTACTTACATTTTGTAAATGTTTTTATAAAAACCTTTAGTAACTTTGGTCCTTTCTTTATTTCAGATTCAACGTGTTACAAACAAACATATTCCACCTGTTACAACAATCTGGCATATTACTTTCTTGATACGTGATGATACAATACCTCTCAGGTTTGCTGAGTAGCAAAGAGAAATGTAAGCAAATGAAAAGGTTTTCCACTTTCACAGTTTTTTTCTGCTTGGGGTTCTGTTTGTCTGAGAACCGTATGAATAGAAGCCATATTTTATAGTATTTCTTTAACCTCTGCCATCTGGTGTAGGTTAGTTTTTCCACTGCCAACATATCCTAGAGGCCCCAGTACCAAAATGTTTAATTTCTAAGTAAACATTTGGACTTTATAAATCCAGTTTTAAAAAGTAGAGCATTATTTTTTTAAACTATATACTACATTTTCCCCTACTGATGACATTAATAAACATACAGACAGGTATATGGGTTTAAAGACTTCTGACCATGACTTTTCCATAGCCAACCTCTGGAGATGTCAGGTCACCTGACATCTTTAATCACCGAGTCATGCTCAGTTATCAGGAAGGAACTTGAATATTCCCTACTGACCTGAAGTCTGAAGTTGTGTCAAGAGATCTGCACCACTGTAGCCAAAACTTTCCAAATCAAGTATGGTTTCAGGCACATAATAGTCACCCATGTCAAAGCCAGAGCTTTAACTTTTTTATTTTTTAAAATTTAAAACAAAGATATTTCACTGCAACAAGAGAGGATTGTTGCTACAAAAGAATTTAGACAAGTAATTAATCACTTAAGAAAACCAAAGAACATAATAACCGTATCTCTAGCAGCTTCCTTTTGTCTGAGGAAGAAAAAAACCCACAAAAATCATGTGTCAGAATTCTACTACCAAGAGGATGAAGTCCTTTCTAAACTTATAAAAATATAGTTTTTCGGTTTGTACTAGGCAGCAAATGATCAGATTTCAGTTTGAAAAAATGCAGTGCTATTAGTTGTCCCAAGGTGATCTTTAGTCAGAGTGAAAAACTGAAAAATACTTGCTTCTGCTGAGCATGGGCAGGCAGACTGAGTTCATCTTAATCAATATTCTTCAGAGGCAGACAATCACCAGCTAAAAGATACGTGGATAATATGGGTTCACAGATCAGAGAGGAGAACATTTTAGGCAAGATCTGAAAGGTAAAGAAAAGAAAAATAACTACTATCTTGTTACTTAATTTTGATTTAGGAAAAGTTCTGAAAAAAACCTTAGGAATTTCCACTTTACGTGCCCACCAGATTAAATATTTGTGCGTGTGTTTTTCCCTAAATTCTAAAATATCAAAGATAGCTTGGTTTGCCACCTTCTCCTGAAGCATTTCCTAATCCTGAGGAGTAATCAGAAACATGTTTTTGGCATGAAATGAATTTTTAATGAAAATTCAGAAAAGGTCTTTACTTAGTGTTTATTCAGTTTCAAATGAAACAAGTCTTAAAAATAAAGAACAGTAAATTAATTAACAAGTGGCCCTTCTCTGAGCACTGAGCTCTTGTGCAAAAGTTATGCCCATTTAAATGAATTCATTTAGAATTTGATTAGTTTAATCAGTGCAATCTGGTAATGAAGATTTATGGTATTTGTTGAATTTAAATTATAATTGTCCTGAGGATACTTCATCTTGGTGAGCTGTATGGATGAAGAGATGAGGTGTCACCTTTCAGCCAAACTGGGATGTGAAATTCTGTGTTACTTTGCAAGACCACTAATTGCATTTATTTTGTTATGCTTAGTTGTAAACAGCAGCATCTGGGGAGTGAAGGTCCTCTCTCTGCCACAGAGATGGTGACTTCTTCTGCCTGGATGGACAACTGGTTAAATTGCCTCAGTATAAATCATCAGAACAGATAAATCAGTGCCCACACTGTGATCTCTTTAGTCATCAGCGAGACTTGTTTGGTTTATTTAGTAATTTTCTAATTTCAGCTTGCTTTGAGAACATTTGCATTTTTTCATTGTGCTTCTTAAACCTTCTTGCATTGGAATGGCAGCTTAGACATGCCCTGAAAGATTTACCTCAGCATTTCTTTGTAGCCATTGATTAGCCCTGTGAACCAATGCTCACGTCTGTGTGACTTACCCTGTCCCCTCAGCACCTCTCACCAATCAGCTCACTCTCTTCACTTCTGATTCTCAATGAAATCTAGCCTGGATGTTCAGTGCTAGGCATTTTAAGAGTGGATTTAGCCTTAGGAAACCAGACACGTGCTACCCGACCATCTTTTTATCTTCCCTCTTCTGCCACAGTCTCCTGTAAACCTTTGGTCAATGTAAGTGAATTTTTCAAAGGACTGGAGATCACAGTATTCATGCAGGTTTTGTGAACATAAACACCTGTGAGAGAAGGAAAAAATCAAAGTCAGAGCTCCAGCAAGGAAAAGACTAGAGTTGGTAGTTACATATTTACCCATTCACTAAACGTGCAGCACTGCCTGCCGCAACACTGTTGCTGTTTTTCATATCAGTAGTAAAAAAAAATGGGAAGAACCTGGGAGTAATTTTCATTAAATTATA
>NW_024581633.1:0-114470 GCF_017639235.1 Corvus kubaryi
CGGCCGCTTCCTCCGGGCCCGGCCGGGCCCCTCCGCCCGGCTCGGGGCGAGCGCGGCCGGCGCTGCCCGGGCTTAGCTCGGCATCCCGCGTGCACGGCTCGCGAGGCTGCTGGAAGGGAACCATAGGAAAACGCCTTTTGGATCGCTTCCCTGGAAGTCGTTGCACGGCCGCTTTTATCCTCTCTGGGAGTTTTGTTGAGCCCTGTTTTAAATGACCAAGAATGAGAGTTCCTAGCGTTTCCTACAGCGAGGTGTTCTCCAAGCATAAGTCTCCCTGTTAACTCTTGGCAGTTCCGTCTCGATTTGTGATTGATTACTTCTTTCTCGTCTGTAGTGCTCGGCCATTCGAAACAACTTTTTCCGTTTTTCATAGTCTCTTTTCCTTAAATCAGCAATCTATTTATTATTATTTCTGGAGTATTTATCTGGTATTGAACTCTCCCAAGACTTACCCATGTGCAAGCTGGTTGATGGTTTGCAGATAAATACCACGAGTGATTGTGCAGTTGACAGTCATTAATCTCTGTCGTCTTGGTATTACCTGTTCATTATCGTCAACTCATAATTTTGTGATCAGTCTTCGTGGTGGTCAGTCACAGACTAGTACCACAGATCTGGTAGAGGGCTCTTCCTTGGGTAACATAGTTTGTTTTCTTTTATAGCCATGATAACAGTTTCATTACTAAATGAAACTGGTGTGAGAGCTGCCTTGCTTTTACTATAAACATGAATTTTTGCTGCTGAAAGCCCTGGAGGTGAACGGGCTGGAATCCCCACACTGTTCTGATTAAGCAAAGACTAAAAAAAGCTTCGAAATTATACAAAGGAAAAAAATATTAATTGAATCCCATCTCTGACAAATAGATCTTGCTCTGTAACTCACAGGGCTTATGTTGGCTGTTTTTGACAAAACCGGTGACATTTTATGGTGTTGTCTATGGGTGGGCTTTGTGCAACCTGTGACACAAACCCCCTGAACTTCTGTTGCTGTTGTTTGTATTAAGTTAGCTATGGTAAACTTAAGCTTGGCTGTTGTATAAGCTTAAATTCAACCAACCAACCAAAAAACCCACAGGCATGGAACTAGGGGATAGGAGAGACTTAGTTTTTCTGTGATACTTCCTAGACTTCAGATAACTCCCAAGTTATGTACTTGGGCCAGAGTTATGCTTTTGGAGCTTTTTCATGCATTTACAGTTTCAGGAAGATAATGCTGAATAGAATCAATAAGCAATGTAAGGATTTGTTAAACTTGTATTTAAGAATTTAAGAACAGTTAAAATTTATGTACAGCTCTCATCTTCTAGATATAAAGTCTTGATATTTTGTAATTGAAAAGTGAAATTAATTTGAGTTGATTCAAATCAAGGATTCTGTGATACTTGAATATATTTAAAAGAAATTGGGTCTGTGAAATGACAAAGTATTGGTAGTTCATAGCTTACTAAAATACTTAGTTTAAAAATGCATTCTGTTACTTGAATAGCCTTCATATTATGAATTGGCATATTCAGTTAGCTGGTTGTTAATCTAACTAAACTTCCATAAATATATCACATTTGAACTTTACGTGTTCAAGTCTTTCAATGTTTGGAGTGAAACAATTTCCACTTGGAAGGAGTGTAAATAGAATTGTCAGTTAAATACTCTCTAGGTTTATTTTGTCTCAGTATAATTTACCAACAGCAACTGAATTATAAAAAAAAAAAGTAATGTAGACAGCTTCTCTTGAATATTACATGCTACTGCAGTCTCCTGTAGAAAATAGCTGCAGGCAACAAACCACTTGAAAGTTCCTGCTCTTGGTGGTGGGAGCAACTGTGTTAGACTTAGTTAAGTCATGAAATGATGTTGGCACATCTAAGCTTTATGAACTTCTTAAAATTAGATTGCTCTTTGTCACTTACGGTTCAAATTTAGAATGATTCCAGAATCCTCGTTTGTCATTTTCATTTGTGGTCTTACTGTCTCAGTTGTTTTGCTGCAGGCAAATATTTTAGGAGGATGAGCTTTTCTGAAACTTGTGTGCCAGCAAAAACAGGTTGTATGTTTTACAGAAACTTGAAATACTTTGGTTGCTTATTTACACCAAATGAATCCCAGAAAATAAGCAAATATTTCTGCTTGTTACTTGTGCTTGTTGGTTGTGGTACTGGAATTCTGTGGTTTGTCAGATGAGACAAGGTTTTCAACTCAGTGTGATCTCTGCCTACAGTGGCCATTTCTTCTCTGACTAATTCGAAAACTTAGGAGAATATTGTAGGTGTGAATTTCCAAAATGGTACTGTTGGGTTTTGGTGGTGGGTGTTCTTTCATTTTGTGGGTTTGGGTTTTTTTTTCTATTTTTCCTTTTTTTCTTCAGTGTGTGTAATTAAGAAAACATACTGGAAGGAGGAATATGTTGTCGATTTGGTCTCTGTCAGCGAGATGCGAGAATTTCCAAGAGTTTCATCTGGTTCAGTATTTGTTTTGTCATGGAAAGAAGTGATTGATAGCAGCCATCAACATACCAGTTTAATACTCTTAAATAAAAGCTTTGCTCTCTTTCTCAGTATCACTTTAAACATTCATATTCTGAAAACTTTATCTTATATGAATTTTAGGTTGGGGAAAAAAAAAGCTTGCACACAGCAAATATATGGAGGAATGGAAAGAGCTCTTTTTCATGTGCATCACAAAAACTTAAATGGTGACATAGAAGCCTATAGCTGTGGTTTAGATTCAGTACCATCCAGCGTTTTAGACCAGCTCCCCTTTTAAACTCAAAGGCTCAGTAAAAATGGGAATTCTTCATGGTCCCGTAGTTCCTGGGTCATTGGCACCGGCAGTTCTGCGGTGTGGGCTGCTCTGGGCCTCCTTCTGCCTCCTGACTCTTCTGTCCTGTTGACTACGCACAGAGGTGGAACCGAGCAGGGCTGCAGGCAGATGAAACGCCCTGGTTAAGAGCGTGGAGCCCTTCCCGGCGGGACGGGGCGCGGGGCGTGCCGAGCTCCCGGCGGCGGCGCTTGGCTGCGGGCGGCGCGTGCAGCGGCCGCCCCCGGTCCCCAGGGGGCGCCCCGGCGGCGGGGCCGCGGCTGCGCGGGCGGGGGAGCCCTGAGCGGGATGGATGGGGCGCGGGCAAGTGGCAGGGAGCGCTTTCGGTCGCCTTGGCAGTGTCACATCTGCAGAACTGGAGCTCTTGGGCGAGCGTTTGTTCAGTTTAAAAGACTGCTTTGAAGAGTAAACCAGTTAAGCTCTTCCATTCAGTGAACAGGTTTCGTGTTTGAAGGTTAGTACAGTGACTTCAGTTGGCTTTTTATATTAGAAAAAAAATCTGCTTTCAAAAAAAAAGTTCTGCGTCTTTGTGGTTTAAGGGTAAGCCTTGGAATCTGATGTGACTTTTGACAAGGTCACGTATTACTTAAGAGTGCTAAAGCAAAGACTCATTTTGAGAGTACAAGGTTAAAATTGTAGTTTTAATTGTATGTTGTTTAAACTAGAATTTATTTTCCTTTAGTATTCTCATCTTGAAATTCGTAAAAATCTGGTAAAGTTGGATTTTTTTTTGTTTTTTTTTTATGAGAATAAATACAAAGTCAGGGAAATCTCTGAAGGTGACCCTCATTTAGATCATCACCGGCAATTGTAGGGCTGGTGCTGGTTTGTTAAAGTTGGGAAGCTTGAGGGGCTGTTATCTGACTGGCTTCTGTCTCAAGAAAGATGTTTCACTGCTCAGGTATCAACACATAAACTGTGTTCTTTTTTTCTTGATCCTGTCAGTTTGATGGGTGAGATCACTGAGACTAGACCAGAATGCTAGATTTGATGGGTTATGCCATTCCATTATTTCACAGAATACTCAAACAGTTTATTTCCAAGTGTTCCACTGTTTAAGTCTCCTAAATCTACAACATCTTGGGTAGGAAGAAGGGAAAGAGAAACATTTCTTTCACAAACATTGTCTGATATCTGGCACCCAATTTTGGAGATAGGAATGTGGGAAAATTTGATCCCCCAGGGTACCACTTTGCCTTTCATGTGGCAGTTGGCTTTTCCTAGCCTGTACTGGCTACAGATTTGCATGGAGGAGCACAGCACTAGTCTGTATTTAAATTTCTTTGTGCCAGTTTGAGTCAGAAATGAAGGACATACAGGACTATATTTGTGTGCAGCTACCTCTTGACTTATTGTGGTTTCAGAGGGGGAAACTAAGTTAGTTGTCAGATAGCTGCTTTGTCCAGGTATATACTTCATTGTTTTCTATTCTGCACATTTTTTTGATTGTGTAGCTAGCTATGATTTCTGCCTTTGGAAGGCTTATTTTTGTAAAAGAATATGATCAGAAGAGGGAGTAGATGTAAGAAGACTGGCATATATAGCAGGGTAGTTTGTGATCTGTGATTGAGAAGCTGATCACAATACCTACCCAAAAAAGTATCTGAGAACATGTGTTGGTTGGTTTTGGGGTTTTTTGTGAATTTTTTCTTTTTTGGTAGGTAGGTGAGTGGTTTATTTCCTTATGGCTCTGAATTTAATGGCTTATTAGTCCTGCCCTTACACAACCTTTTATGCATTTTAGTTTTCTATGCTTTATTTCAGTAAAGATTAGTTATTATATTAGAGTGAGGGAATACGTGTGACACTAGAAATCAGTTTGTTTTCTACAGCAGTTTTTTGTTACTGTTTCTGTGTAGCTCTAGAGAGGAAAGTATTTTTGCATCTGTTCCCATTGTTCAAGGGTTGATAGAACAAGCTGATGACTTCTGCTTGCGTTTTGGAAAAGGTCTCAAATGGTGCCTGTTGCCGTATAATGGATATCTCTGCAGTGGTTTAGATTGGTAATATTTGTAGCTGAAATTTCAATGTTTCCTATTAACAAAATAATGAAATTGAATATACTGACATTTTGGAAAGACAAAACATTTATGAAACTACTGGCTATTTTAAAAAGTAACAACAAACCTCAGGTATGCATGTTTTATTTAGTTGGGATTGCATTCCAAATTTAGCTTTGGAGTTGCTGTAAAGGTTTGGTGAAATGCTGCTTAGCTTGTGGCCTGTGAGTGAGTGAGCTGTGGGTGATGTGGAGGACACCTGACCTTACCTGCAGGCTTCCCTCAGGTTTCTCCCTTCTCCAGTGGTATCTCAGTCCCAGCAAGTGCAGGCATCATGTGATGAACACTCGCTTGATGCTTCCTGGGAAGGTGTGTGTTGTACTGTGTGTGGTCACATAGTAAAGAGGACTTAACGCAGTTGTTTTCCTATTGTGTAATCCATGTTAACTGACAGGAAAGAGACGGGCATTGTTGATGGGGAGGTAATGTTGCAGTTCTTGGTTATGGCTGAATTGCAGATTTTTTCTGAACATAGGATTTCAGCCTAAGTTTTAAGACTTTCCTTGCAGCATCATATCTGGGCAAAAGAAAATTGACTTCTACTTTGTTTACAAATAAAAAAAAACTGTTAAAGCTAAGGCTTTTTTAGTCTTTCATGGTATTACCTGTTATTCCTTTAGGTAAAGCTCTCAGTTCATCCCTTAAGAAGGATCAACTGAAAATGTGGACCATATCAAGTCTTAGTAAGCAGATAATAAGCAAGTGATATATATAATTGGCTGATTTCCAGCAAGGAGAGTTCATTATAAGTAGGGTTTGTATGGAGTAGGGGTGTGAATATTGAAGGTCTGTATTTTTTCATGTGTTACTTTTATTAATGTGCTGTGGGTAATTGACTATATAGATTACTGAAGTTAAAAAAAAACCCCAGTGTAAGTAGTAAATGTCAAGAACACAGCCTCGTAATTTATGTGTGCATTTGAGGTGTCTGGTTTTCAATTTGAAGGTGACTGTCTGACATGAGTCCTGGAATAAGACATTTTTTATAATTATGGATATAATGGTGAACTAATTTAGTTTGTGTAAGATGGCGGTGCATCCTGACCACTGGCCATTTTACTTCTGATATTCTAAGAAACGGAGGACTGATTATTATGATGTTTTTTTCCAAGGGAGGAAACTGGGAAGACTTGATCAAGCCTTTTTTTTTTTTTTTTTCTTCGAAACAAGAATGACCAGGGGCTGCAGTCTGTATATTATATGGCAGAGCTGTGCTTACGGCAGAGAAATAGGGAAGAGAATTGGTATATTGTATTTTGGTTTAGGTTAAAGAATACAGTTTAAATACATTTGAAAAAGAAAGACTATCATCTTAATAATTTAAGATTAATAACATAAGAATTTGTAAAACCTGTCTATTTTGTACTATTTTGGGATGGGAACAATATTCTTGCAGGAAAGTTCCAGTTTGGTGTATGGCTATATACTATTTTATTTTTATTGGTTTTTTATGTACCTTTTTGAACAACTGCATCCAAAATACTTCCTTTAAACACCGCGTGAAATAAAGCTTTGCATAATGAATGTGTAGTTGCTTCCTAGAAGTAATGGCACAATGAAAAAATTATTTGTGTTCTTGGTCAGAATTGCATAGGTGGGAAAGGACACCTGGAGGTCTAATCCAGCCTTTTCTTAAGTCTTGTCCTGTAAGGCCACTTGTCCAGTCAAGTTTTGAATGTCTCAGAGGATGAAGGTTCCACAATCTCTCTGGCAGTCTATTAGGCGGTTCCTATTGGAAGGTCCTTCTTTATTTCCAATCTTACAGTTGTCTTAAATTCCTGTGAAGATTGATTCATACCCCCCCCCCCCCCCCCAGTATATGTTTATAAACACCCTTGGTGTTGGAGGCTTGAGACCATAATGTCTCTATTCAGAGCTGGTGATGCTTTTTTTTGTTAGGAATTTTTGAAAAAGAGACAGGTAAATGGCTGTTAAATGACTTTCTGGTGCCTGCTTTTCTCTTCCCTCTCGTTCCATGTGCTGTATTTATCCTTCTCCTCCTGTCCGTGCTCAGGCTTCACTTACTGTGTCTGACGAAGTCTTGCAAATCAAATTTCCTTTTCTAAGCATTTACCTGTTAACTTAAGTGTCATTCATACACTAATCAAAATGATTCTTCTTTCAGTTTTCATATTTAAGCAGTGATATTTTTATTCCTTCTCATAAGTATTATTTCTAGAAATCTACAGTTCATTTGAAACTATGGTAACCAGAAAGGAAAGCTGCACAAATATCTCTCTTGGATCTGTGGTATAGGTCTGTTATTACTTGCTTAATAAACAATCGGCTAAAGAAAAGGTGAAACTGGCTTTTGCATGTTGATTTACCAAATGTAGAAATGGTTTAACAAGGCAAATGCTTCAATAAGAATGGAAAATGTTTGGGTTTTCTTCCCCACTGAATTACTTTTTTTTGAAATATTCTGTGTTTAAACTGTTCTTGTTTTAAGTGTGCTTCCATTCAACTAATTTTGATAAGCTGTATTTTCAGAACTGATATATATTAGTATTTGATTAATTTAAAAAATGTGTATCAATTAAAAAGTATTGCTGATGCAGTGACATGTGTATGCTGTATTACCACTCCGCTGTGAAACAAACCAGATTTTGCATGCAGAAGAGCTGTGGCTTGACAGTTGAAGTATAATTTTAAAAAATCAGCCTTTAGGAATTTTACTTCTCATGCTGCATTGCATTGTCTCTGCTATACTGCTCAATTTCTGTTCAGCAGTGCTGTGGTTTTATGAAAGTTAACTCAGAGTATGATTGTACCTCAGAGCAGTAGTTGGTGCTAAGCAGAAATTTTCAAAGGTGGCAAGACACAGGTTGTTTACATCAATATGATATAAAAATGTCAAAAACATTTCTAGACACTTTCAGTTCAATAGCACTGGATAGAATAAAATGTAGAAAGTCATCCTCTTCATATACAGTAGGTCACTCATTACAATTCTTCCTGTTCACCCCCAAATGCAGTAACAATCTCTGTGAAATTGAATTCTCAAGGGTTTTCCTTTTTGTGCCAAGGGGCTGTAAACTATGCAAAGCATACCTTGCATTCAAAACTGGTTAGGGAAGTTTTGTTCACAAGAGAGGATTTATGCATTCTTGCAGAATCCTACAAATGGTCTTAGTCTTCCCCTATCTCCAGTGAAGGGAAGCATGGAAAAATTCTAATGGTTCTTTTGGATGCAAGATTGACTCAATGTTCTTGGTAGCTTGGGGATTTAAGAAACTTACTGAAGTTTTTCAGTTCCTTTACAATAAGCACTGTTTGTTAGTATATATGGAATTAAGCATCCTAGCAGATGACATGGGATTACTGTGAAGAAGGAAAATATAGCAAGAAAGATAGGAAAGATAGAAACGTGTAAGAATATGGTGATGAATACTAGAGCCATTTCAAAAGTATGTTGTGTGTCCGGTTGTATCATCTTCTTTTTTTCATTCTATTGTGGAATATGTTGACATATTCCACATACTACTATGTACAGTATAAGTAACTGCTTTAATGTAAAAACCTAATCTTGGAATACATTGACAGATGTTGATGGTGCGAATGTTTGTCTTGAGTGTTTAATTTTTCAATTCCTATCAAACATTAAAGGCTTTTTGAATGGGATTTGAAGGGGAGAAATCAAACTGGCAGTCCATTGAAAATGCAGGTTTTTTTTCTGTGAGGGTAGTTGGTGGAGAGACTAGTTACTTCACTAATGTGAAAAAACAGAATTAGGCAGTTATGTAACTAAGTAATTTTTCAACATAATTTCACGTGCAGAATTTCCTCTCTCATTCATAGTGTTCTTCCTTCCATACTTGTTCACTTCAAGCTACTGAAGATGAACCTTCCCATTCACAGGGCAGTTCCATGAGTAGGTGCCGCTAGCAGGGTGGTTCTGTCTCTGTGTCCTGACCACATGTTCTGTTATTAGCCTTGTGTGTGTTTTATCACCACTTGAACCCTACAGGTGAACTGATTTAAGGAGCTAAACTGTGAAGAGGAGTAGTTTTCTGTGGGTAAATTCCTGTGGAGTCAAATGTGCGCTGCTTCTGCATGGAAGAAGATATGGGACCTTCTGGCCAGTAAGAATACAGAAATATTCACTATTTCAGTAGTTGAAGTGTTGTATCAGTTACCTGGTCCAACAGTAATCTTCTGTAACTATAGAGACAGGAAAATAAAACTTCATTCCTGCTGTCATCTACTACTTTTCTACCTGGTCTTACGCATAAAAACCATTAGGCTGACATACCGATTCCAAAAGTAGTCCTCTAATCTCTGCAGTGATCTCCATTTTATCTTTTTTTTTTTCCCTGAAATGTTGCAAAGTCTGTCATAGATCAGTTAGAGCTCCACAAGGAAATTCAGGACTGCAGTTGATTTACATTAATTTGTGCAGGCAGGAAGATGATGTACATTTTTCTCTGGTTTCAGTCTATGTTCTGGTTAGAAGTTGTGCAGGTGTTACTGGGAATAAGATGGAAGGGGTAAGAGAAGATTTTAAGAACAATTATAGAAGATTTTTCTTTCAGCCTTGGCATGGTTAATCAGATGCTGTTGTAAAAACCCTGCTAGACCTCCTCCTTCAGCTGGATGCTTACCAGCCTGTTGTGGTTAGATCTTCTTATGAGCCTTTGCACTCTTGAGTTTTCTGTGGTTTCTGGAAGCTGCAATGCCAGTTCTATACATGAGGTCTGGCTTTGGCCTGTTTACAGAATATGGACCATGCTATGCAATGATCCGATGTTCCATCCCTCCTAGCTTGAGAGGTTTTTGGGGCTTGCTGAGGCTACGGGTCTTATCTCTGAGAGTACCTGATAATTAAATCAGACATACCCTTTTTTAATGTCATAAATTATTAATATTGTCCTTCAGAGATACTGTGAAATGCCTGAATGTGTCGTGTGCCTCTCCTCTTTACCTCACTTTTGGCTCAATTCAGACCATTTTGGTTTTTTTCACTCTTGGAAGAAAGCTTGCAGAGTGTTTTTTGCAACATGGGATCCTAGCTAAGAAGATGCTGATTTTCTGTAGGTGTTTGGGAAGAACTTTGCTCTTGAATGATCAGAAACTATTACATTGTGATTCATTGCCTAATTCCTCGCTATTTCAGATTTTAAATCTGGGAAAACTAGTCGTCTGCTCTAGGCAGAACTGTGATGTATTGAAAATAAGATTCTATATGAAAATCAAACTGACAGCTACACTGTAGGCTGACTTTGCTTTGTGAAGTTGTAGTCTGGTCAGGAATACTAGGCAACAGGAAAGTCATATTTACAAGATCTTTGGAGTTCTGTAGATCATTTTAGGTTGTATAGAGGATTATAGAGATGTGGGTTGTTCAGCATGCATTTATATAAGCTGTGTTGGAACAGGAGTTTCTTTTTTGGTGTTGGAATTTGTAGCAGGCAGTGGGCATCCGTTCTCCCCAGTTTTGCAGGTGCTCCTTAGAAGGACTGTTGTGAATATGGCTGCAATCGCCTGAGCTCTCTGTTTCTCCTTACTGCTGTTGAAATGTTTCTGTGGGACTTCCCTGCTTGGAAGCATGCCAGAATGAGTGTGTGGGAAGACTTAATACTTGCTACTTACATAGCATTTTGTATGTTCGAACTCTTCTGCAAATATTAGCTAATCTTTATTTAACATTTGAGCCTAATTTTTGTCAGTATAAATCAGTAATGGGCAGTTATGACCCCTATTTTTTTGATGTCAAAAGAACAAAATGCTGTAACTAGAACAGTAAGAATAATCTTTATCATCTCATTAACACACCCTTTTTTGTCACTGTACCCTTCTGGTTTCATGTGGTGTAGAAAGAAGTTACAAATGGAGTGCAGTGCTACTCTTCAGGAGGTCTCTGTGTTCTAGGATGCTGACTGTGGGAAGGAATCGCATTGTGTTCATTTTGTGTGTGGTATTTCAAGCTTTTCTGTGTTGATTTTTGTTTCTGCAATATTGAGGTTTATTTCTTTCCAGTCTGGGGAGCCGTAGCATATTCATAACAAGTAATGCTGTGAGAATAATGTTCATTCTGAGCTTGCTGCTTAAGAACTGTCACTCATCTTAAAATGTGTAGTTAGGTTGAAAATTCCTGTAAAAGTTACTGAGGTTTACCCTACTTGTGTTTTGACATTATAAATGCCTGTTTTCAGTTAACTGATATTTATTAAATAGAACTGCTATGACAAATTCATTAAGCTGTTAGTGTTTTAATTACTGTAAGGTTCTCACAGCAGCAAAACTAAAGCAGTTGTGGATGTTCTCATTAGGGTCCCATATTTTACTTTGAAAATCACTATTATATTGATTTTTGTTGATGCTGGTGATCAGCTTTAAATGACTAGTGTGTTGTATGAAGTATTTTGCTGCAGCAGTGTCTAAAAAATCAGCATATGGATTTCAAACAGATTTATAATTAATAAAAATGTCCCTTTTGAGTGGCAGGCTTTACAGAGAATTTGTTTTGCGTTCTATTACCCAGATTTTCTACAGCTTCTTTTTATTTTGAAGAGATAATAGAATAGCTTTCTTCATGTAATTTACAGCTGGAATTCGCATGAAGTTATAAATGTGTGTCTTTGCAATTTGGATTTGGACATGTTTTTATGTTAAGCATCCTTTTAAAGTGTGGCTTCAGTTCTGGCTTAAGTATTCAGATTTTGTCATTCCAGCTTTTGCTTTGGGAGTTAAACATGAAAAAGGTTTATACAGTGACTTGTATGATGGAAACAGCATGGATTAATAGGAAGAAATACTGAGGTCAGGGTCCTTAGTATAGGTGCAGTAGTGTGCTAAACCAGCTTGTTTTCTGTACCAGGACTGGCCTGGACACTCTTCTGTGGCTTTGGGTTCCCTATTGGAGACGCTCACAGAACGCTAAGGGAAATGAAGTGGTGGATTTGGCTTATTGGTCTTAAACTTCTAATAAAGAATTCAAAGAGAAATTCCCTAAATTAATGTAATTAAAAAAAAATTGTTTTCATTCATAATAGCAGCATTTGTAGAAGCTACACAGATCAATTAAGAAAATAATTAGAAATAGAGCTAGTTCTGATTACGTACTCTTGGAGTATTGAACTACTCAGTGATGAGTGCTGTGTTGGAATAAAGCTAGTCCTGGCTTTGCATGGAGGAATGGTAGATTCTAATCATGTCTTGATGTGTTGAAGTAACTTTGTAATAGTAATGGATTAGAGAACCTAGATGAGACCACTCTAGGTTGTATTTGGTAAAGTGAGCTGGTGGTTTTTTGTTGAATTTTTCTGCAAGGATTTAACATTTTTCTACTTGTCACATCTCTGCTGCTTTCATTGCCATTCTGTGTAGGCTTTAGGCAAAGGTGATCAGCTGTTGGCTTGTCAGAACATTGAATTTATTCAGACAGCACAAACCAGAGTGAGTTAAGAATTTTGATTACTGTGGGAAAAACAGCATGTGCAGGCTTTCTGCTTCATAGCTGGCTAGGTAACACTTGGTACAGGCACTTGGGTGTTGTACTAAATATTCCTCATAGTGCCATAGCCAGAGAGGGTGGGCTGGATTTGGAGCAGTGTATGGCAACTTCTAAAGCAGTTGTAGCTACCAAAACAGTACAGACTTCTCTGTTTGCTTTTGATGGAATTGGACGGTTGATCATGGCTGCCGTAGTGTCTCACTGATTTTCAAAGGAGCCGTTTTGCACCAGCCACAGGACTCTTTTGTTGAGCCAGCTCAGCTTATTAAACTGTTGGAAAGCTAATTCATATGAAAAGAAATTAATAGACTGTTGCTCAACGATGACAAGTGCCCTTGACTATGAAGTATGGCCAGAAGTATATGCAAGAAGGGAATGGAGGGGCTGCTCTTTCTCCAGTAGCATCCCATCTGTTTTATTGTATTATCAAACTACTATGGTTATTGTTTGTAGTTCAATTCATTATTTAGCAAAAAAAGGGATAATTAATGCAATCCCTTGAAAAATTGGTATAAATGTCCTTTGAGTTGATAAGTGAAAGGAATAACAGAATAAAATTTTAAATTACTAGAATTTGGCCAAGGTGGTGCTGTTGAACAGTTTCCTTTTCTACAGGTAAATGACAATTTGAGAAGGTGTAGAAAAAGCAAAGATTGTGAAATAGGAAAGTAAGTGGAAATCATGGAAGTGCTTAAGTTGTAGGATGCATTTTGTATAATGTGTAGTGTGTTTTATATTATAAGTATTCAGTAATGGTGTAAAACCTTTTACCTGCTGGAGGGCATGATGGTTTAAAATGTATATTCAGTTTTTAGATTTGGTAGTTTCTGTTCAAAATATTTAACAATGACATTTAGAGCTGAAGGGTTTGTTTCGCAGGTCAGACATTGGACTTGTGTACCACGGTATCATAGAACACAGTCAAGAGTCTTAGAAACATGGGATATGTGTTACTTCTATTTAAGTGGTTCTCTGGAGCCACTAATCTGGGAATATATTATACTCCAAATGAAATGGAGGAGGATTCTTCACGTGTTTTGGGGAACCCGTAAATTGCTGAATTAATCAGTTAGATATCAAACAGTATAAGCTGCATGTTGCTGTAAAATCACTGTTATTTTGGGCATCATACAAAACCTTAATTATTGCAATTGTCACATTCTGAAACAGTATCTTGTAGTGAATCAGAAGTTTTTATCTTCTATGGTAATAAACAACAAGCAAAAAAAGTTACTTGAAAAATACATTTCACCAGTGTTGTTACTAGATCCTCAAATCTTGAGAAAGTGAGCCTAAGGAATGTCTTCCTATGGATGTACATGGAGTGAGTTCAAAAGGAGAGGAAAATAGGTTGTTTACATTAAGAGAAGTATAAATTGCCAAGAAATAGAGTTGTCAAAAGTGGTAAGAAAACACTGGTTTAGACTGTTTTAATGATATAGTGTAATGATAAATCAGCATTGAACAAAATGCAAACTCGTGGCAGTAAGGACTGTCTTTAAGGAAAATGTAGTTGGGTATATACTACGATATTTTGGTTTGTTATAGTCTATATTGGTTTTACTGGACAAATAAGATGTTTACTTTTGGAGATACTTTGTCCTGCTATATAAGTTAAGGTTTTTATTCTAAAATGCTATTGCATTTTAATTCTTTCGAGTAATGGTGATTTTTGAAGCTGTGTGTTCTGTACCTGTTTTCTCCTTCCTCATCTGCATTCTTGACAACCTCCCTTTCCCCTGAAGCACAAAATTCAGCTGGTGCTAGGTAAAGGAAGAGCTTCCATTGTCTGTAATAATGCTTCTAGTATTGCTTCAGGTTGTTTTTTAAATTACAAAATAATTAACTATCGTATTTTGTGCCCATCTCGTGTGCATAAGGCCTGGCAGCACTCTTAAGGGTCAATGAATCAAGAATACCACACCTACATGTTAGGAGAATGCTGACTTATTCTTCCTGTTTGTAAAATCAACCTGTAATCAAGCAGGTTTAATGATGGATCACGTATCTTCTGTCCAGGACAGATCTGATTAATGCAAAATTACCAGAAACGTGGTTGTGGGCCTCAGTCTAAGGGACATCAAGGTTCTGTGAGTGTGTGATCTGGTACTACTTTGTCCAAGTATCAACACTTGCGATATCACTGTCAAAGAACTCCTGGGTGTGCATCTGTCTCTTGTTGGCACAGAAGGCAGATGTTCATGCAGAAACCTGGAAGATGGTGTGATTATCATGCTGCAATTTTTGACTGTCTTGTAAATTAGTCTGTGTTTAGAGTCTTTGGTGGCTTAATTTTGGAACGAGATGGTTTTTTGTTCTGAAAATGCCATGCAGTAGCTTGGAACAGACTGAGTTATTGTTCCCCTAAGTGTTGTTGCTTGTGGACTGTGTATGTTGACACTATAGGTGGGCATACCTGTTGTGTGCATTATCTACTTGTATTGCTTCATGGGGTACAAAATAAAGTTCCTAAGTTATATTATTGTTGAACTTCCTAATAACTGTGAAGTATTACTAGACATCTAAACTTCCCTTCATTGAAAGGTTAATTAATACAAGGGCAGAAGATACTGCAGAAAAGCCAGTACTACTAATTTTACTTAATAAATACTAAATTATATGGTAGGTAAATACTGTCCATTTCATGATGGCAGAATATTAATCTTCTGATCATAATTTGGTAGCAGTTACTTTCCTGAAGTAATTCTTTAACCATGCCATTTTCATTTTTTTTTTCCTGCTATCTCATTCCTGCCCCCAGATATTTAGATTTATGATTAGCATCTGTCATTTAACACTGTTAACTCCTCTGTCCTCTGGAATTCTCTGCAAGACATGGTAGTGCTGCCCTATTTAATTGCATTAAAAAAAAATTCCTTGCACTGACGTTTGCTAATTCATTTTGTGAGGTAAATGGTCTTAGGAGTAACACATAGGAAGGGGGGAGTTGTCAGTAGTGGAGATGTAGGCTAATGGGTTCACATCAACCACTACCACTGACAAGGCATAAGAAACTCCCCCAGGACCTTTCAAAAAAATGTGCTAAACCAGAGAAAGTGTAAGGGGCACCCAGGGTTTTTAGGGACCTGTTCATTGCTGTGGAAGTAGGCTAGTACCAGTTAGGGCAAAAGGCCAGAAAGGGAGAAATAAAATATTTTCCCTAATTTTGTCGCTCACAGTTCTTTAGCTAGATGTGCAGCTTCCTGTGCAGTATTACAAAGGCTTTTTAAAATTATTTTTTTTAAAAATACATTTTAGGCTTCTATAGATATGCCTATCTGTAAGAATGTGAAGGCCCACAATCTGCGTAGTCATAAATTCAAGTTCATAAAGCAGTCCTTGAACTTAAATTTCATTTTGCTCTTGTATGTGTTGATGGAGAGGATAAAAAGCAAACACTTTTTCACTATCTCAGGAAAGGTTTTCACATTAGATCAGTCAGCTTTAATTGAAATTATTCATTGCTTTGCAGTGAGAAGTACACAATGGTACCCTTGAATAAATGTTTCTAAGAAATTTTCTGGTCATAAAATTCTCCTTTTTAAATTTTTTTAAAATGCATACTGCTTCTAATCTAACTTGGGCGTGTAATAATGTGTGCTACATAAACTGGGCTGTGTAAACACAAGCTTAGAAAAGTGGTTGTTGAAGGCCACAAATAAACAGGCAAGCAGGTGGGCTGCTGAGCTCTCGAGGGAAGTGAGGTTCGTTTGGGTTAAGTCAGACGGGCACTGTAGCTCTTGCAAAACTAAAGGAAGAATTTAAAAGGAAGATGTGAGCTTTGGTGGTCTTGCTCTTTGCTTTAGTGATGGAAGCTTGAAACTTAGGTGAGCTATAACATTTCAGTTGTTTAACTTCGGAGTAGCCAAAAACACCTCAGTAGATGGACTGTAGTGGATAGTCATCCAGCTTCTTATGCTTTGGCCAACCACATTTAACTTTGTACAATATACCTTGCTTAAAAGTCTGTTGTAAAACTCACATCCTGCTAAAAAATCCTCTAATTTCTTGTCAGTAGCATTTATACTGCACTACTGTCCAGTTGTGGAGGAAAAAGAATTGCATGCTTTGGGTGCTTAATGTTTTTTCACATAACTAGATAAAGCATGTGAGATTCAAGAGGTAGCCACTAGAAGATTCCGCAGTATTTTTCACAATTTTGTGGCTTAAGTTTAAAAAAATAATTTTTCTTGTCTTACAGCATTGAATGAGAACACTTTTCTCAATCTCCTGTTTTTTTCAGCGAGCAATACAAGATTGCCTTGTCTGAAGGGTAACTTTTAGGTTAATAGCCTGTTTTAAGGACTAAGCTTATATAGTTAAAAGGCTGCCTTTTAAAAAAATAAGTGATGGTTACCTACTTGCAAATACTTATGGGGGACAATGTTTTTTAATTTATACACATTTTCCAAATGGATTTCACTGAACATTATTCTTTGTGGCATTAGAACCATCGATGAATCAGCTGATGAGTTACTGCTTGGGTTTGTACTTTGACTGCCCATACTCCCATGTGTTTGTATGATTTTTTAGTTTGGGAATTGCAGAAGCCTTCCAGGAGTTCATAGCAGTTGTCACAGGCTAAAGTGATACTTAAAATTTTTGTGAAAATGCCTTGTTCTTGATTTTCTTCTGATCAGTAAAGGATCATAAAGGAGCCTGTGCTACACGGATGGATAGATAGGGATGCAAGTGTGAGTGCTGTCTATATGCTAACATTCAACAAGGTTTTGAAGAACTAGATATCATCTGTTAGAATGTCTTTTTTCTTGCTCCCCACGTGAAAATACAGTCAGCACTGAAGCAGCCATAGTAAAAAGATTGTCTACTATAAAATGGCTGAGGGAAGATTAGGAAGATGAATAGTTTTTATTCCAGGTTTACAGTTTTCTTTGGGCTTTTTGTGTTCATTTTTATTTCTGGTTTCAAACTGTTTAGTTGGAACACAGATAACCTGTATCTGGTGTCACTTACAAGAGTTTGTGAAAGGTTTGTTTCACATGACTGGAAATTAATAAATTATAATTTTATCAATTTTTCTTAAAATGCTACTCTTCGTGAGTGATTTTGTCTGTATTAAAAATAATCAATATTTCCTGTGAAAGAGAACAGTTTTGCCAATTGTGGCTCAACAAAGGTTTTTAGTAGTAAGTTCTCGTCGCTCATGACAAAATGCGTGTGTATCCCTCCTTTCAAGTGACTGAGGGGACTAGAATACTGCAGTAGTGCTGGCTTGATATATTTGTGGCTTTGAACTGATAAGGGTAACCAAGTCATGTGGTCGTTTACTTTTTGTGCTCTCCCTGGCAGTGGGGAGGGATTGCTACCTGTGTGTGCATTGGTGTTATTGATGCTGCTTCAATCAACCACAAGCAGTTTCAAGAGAACATCTTGAAGACATATTGTTTCCTTGGGGATTTATTGTATTTGCAACATCACACCTCTGATCCTGCTGCTTACAGAATGTGATTATCAGCCTTTAGGGCTGAATATTTAAACATGGTCACTACATAGTGTTTCCCTTCTCATCTCTGATTTTTTTTTTTTTTTTCCCCTCATCATTAAAGATCTCTCTCCAGTCTGCTTAGATTTTATGGACTTCTTCCATGTGATGTTGTTCCTGTATTCATTGTTCCAGTATGAGTTCTGTCTACTTCTTGGTCTTGCTGATAGACATGTTGATAGAGTTTTACAAAATGAATTTCTATACAAAATACACTTTCTTCATTTTCCTGAGGAAGATAAACATTCTTTTTTCTAGTCATCAGTCAATCTGTAGATGCTTTATATTGTTTCTCCACCCCTCCCCCCCCCATTAGCCTTGTGTGCTCCAGAAAACAACCAAAAAAAGTTTAGGTTTTGCCATCATGTTGTCTAGATGAGAACTGCTGACAAGTAGTATGTCATTGCATGTTAGAGACTGTGTGATACAGAAAACATCAAATGATATTTCGACCTGGACAATTTAAATATTTTTTATTTGTTTGGTTTTGTTTGTTCCAGCACACACCCATATGGTCATACTTAGTTTACGTTACACTACTGTGCAGGAAATGCACATGTTTTAAACCATGTAATTTATTAGTAAAAAATAAAAAATATTTATTTAGTGTGTTATTTTAATGTAGATTTTGGGAATGGTAAGTATTAAAACTTGTATTTGATCTTTCAGTTTCACAATAGGGAATTGTCATAGTGCATGAACCCTGATGTGTTAATTGGTGAGAGATGTGGTTTAAATAGGCAGCCAGGGCACTTCTTTGTCTTCTCTCCCATGCAAATATTAGCTGCCATTGCGAACAAGAACATTGTTTTGGTAAAGGGCAAACATTTAATAGCATAATTTTATGCTAGTGCTTGAGGGTTGTAAATATTGCAGTCCAGCAAATACTTGGAGATTTCTTGAGCTGTAAATTGCTGCATGTGTTGCTCCAAAGTTGTGCCTTATGTAAAGTGAAGTGCTTGATGATGTAAAGTGAATGGCTTGATGAGTGCTTCGTTTTCTTCAGCGTTATTGGAGGACGTGAAAATATTTTGGTATGTGCTTCTGGAAATAGTGTTGGACAATTGTCTTTTTCTCTGCAAAGTGATGTTTTTCCTTCTATTTAAATTAAGGGTATTGATTCTTGGGGAAGTCAGGTTGTGGATGTTGCTAAAATTCTCAATTTATACTATATAGTGCTTAAAATATATCAATCGAAACAACTTTAATCTTCTCCGTTAAATGTTCTTTTAGGGGGCTTGAGGGGACTGTGATTGCCATTCTAAAATGTATGTATTCAGGTTGGGCTGTAATACATAATTAAATACAGAAATACTGCAATGTAAAGAATGATTTAAACCTTCCTTGCTGCAGAATGTGTCTTGGTAGTCTGTAATCATCATACAATTATTTTGCTTAGAAGGAAAAGATGCATATTTGTATATGGTACAGAGAAACCTGAGGACAATATGGTAGGCCTAAAAGGGTAAGGTATCCTTTGTGGACTGGATTTTTTTGTAGTCATAAAGTGCCAGAATTATTTCCTTAATTATGTCCTAGGTGTTAAGAGTTTTATGCATTTGTTTGTGAGAAAGCTGTGTGAACAACAATTTTGATGGAGTACTATTTTTATGTATCACTACTAGGGTGAGTCTTATTTAGAGCTTGTCACTGGTGGTATGTTTACTGCATGTAAATTCAGTACTAATATTTGATATCTAAATTTTAGCACTTGCTGTGCTTATTTTTATTAATATATGTGGATGTTAATTGGAGTTAATTGCCTTGGAGACCTATGTAGAGTTCTGTAAATTGAGTGATATCTCTGGGTCTTGTGAAAGCTTTTTTTCATTTCTCAGATGGTGTTTGTGTGCTGTGATTTTCTTTTGCTGTTGAACAGCTGTGACTTTGCCATTCTTATGCTTTAGTCTTTCAACTACTCCAGCTGTGTCCTTAGACCTTTTCTTACCAAGTAAGTTAAGTTCAGGAGGAGCTAATTACTGCTTGTTCAGGGCTATCATCCGTCTTCTCTGACCTTTTTAAAGGTTTGTGCTGCTGTCTGCCTCCCTCTCTGCTGGGATGCGGCTCTTACCTTTGCTCCTTCCCTGCAGCTAAGACTTGCACAAGAGGAATTTTACTACTTTGTGGCCTAGCAGGTCTGTCTTGCTATGATCAGCTGCAAGAAATGCTTACATACCTTTCTGTTTTTTTTTTTTTTTTCTTCTGCCTTGTGCTGTGTATTATACCAGGGTTTGCAGTTTTAGGATAGTTTTTGCACTTAGCATATGAAGTCTTAAGTTAATTCACATAGTAATAAAATTTATGTTCTGTAATTAATTTTTTGGCAGGCATCTGTTTCACAGTAATGAATTGGTAGCAGTTCCTAAAATGTCTGTTGACTGTCTAGAGAATTGTAGGAAAGCTGGCATTTAAAAATGTTTCTCATAACTGAAAGAAGTGGGCAGCTTTATCTTAACCCATCTTTTCTCAGAAAGACTTCAAAAACTTCCAACTGAAATCTATCTATCTAAATTTTAAAAAACAGTATATTGTTTTTTTCTTGGTCTCTAAATTTAAAGGATAGTTACTTTCCCTTAACCTCAAAAACACCCTGAAATAAAAAAATCATATACTAAGGATAGAGATAGTAGTTGTGTTTCTTAAAAAAAAAAATCCACAAAAAAATCCCAAACCCAAAATCTGCCAAGGAAAAGCCCAGTTTGACATCACGTTATCTATTATCACTATCGTCTCCAACACTTTAGAGCAGTTGAAAACTGTGGCTCTGGTTGTAGGTTCATTTTAGGCTGCTTTCAAGACTAAATTTGTTGCATTTAATGATCTGGGATTTTCATACCCTAGGGCAAGATTATAGTAAGTGGAGGTCAAGCTGAACAATTGCCAGCCCTGATTTACACTCGGATAAAAATGTCTAACAATTAGATTGAATATTATTACCTCTCCTTAACTTGTGCTGAAAATTGTTTTATATTGTTTAAAGACCAAGGCAGTCAGGTGCCAAGAAAGTGTTCTCTGAATGGAATATTAGTCTTGACTTTCAAGTTTATGGAATCGCAGAGGATCCAGTATATGTATCAATGGTCCCTGGCAGGTGTATTTTGGGGGATAGGAGACGTACTCCTAACAGAATGTGATTTTAATACATAAACTCTTCTTAGTGTGATGTCCATGTGAAAGCAACAGTCAATGATACTGAAATAGGGAGAAGAAGAAGAATCTTGGAAAGACATGACTTTTGATTATTGACATTTGTCTTCCCAGATATACCTGCTAAGTGTGTTTCAGTAAGATTTGTATAGTTACTTCTCCAGATCAGTTGATTGACTAATAACCAATGTTTTGACACTTGTGTAATAAATAGATCATGACCAAAACAATGAGAGTTTTTTAATATATGTTATGTGAGCAATTAAACCGTGCTCTGAAACATTAAAAGTGATTACATTTAGTTAATGTGGGCAAACTAAAGGGAAGATGGTAAATATATTTTAGTTGGAGCATTGTGTTATTGTAACTAAGCATTTTGTGTAGCTATTTTGTCAGGTGATGTTAACTTTCAGTGGCATGCCTGTGTAGGAATTGCATTTGAAGCAAGATATTATACTTGTAATCCTGATTAGTGGTACAACAGCATGAGAATTCTGTACTGCTGATTTATTGCCAGAGCAACTCTAAACAGTGACTTTTTGAGTAAGAACACAAAGTTGGCAGTTTGCATTAGTAATGTAAAGAGATAACTATAATGTGAACAAGCTCATTGTTCATCAGTGTTCTTTTGAAATTGGTGCCTGGGGCATTAAAATGATGACTTGAAAAAATTTGCTACTTGATGATACTTAAGCATACTAGGTTATGTTTTATATAAAGGTATTTAAACATCCATGAATCCTAATCCAGTTACCTAATTTTAAATCTCTTCCCTTTTCCCATAATGTATAGCCAACCCTGTGATGACAAACTGCATGTAATTAATTTTTTTTTTTTTTTGTGAGCAAGTCATGGTTTCAGGAGCTGTGAACTTGGTGTAAGTACTTAGTAAATGATTTTGCAGAATCTTACCTGATTAAAAAGTTTTTATTTGCCATTAGGTGTTACAATTGGATGTAACAATCCTGAGTGGTGATCACAGATTTCTGGTAAAAGTAACTGGAGAACAAAATATGTTAGACATGAGTAAGAGCAGAGTCTGTTGAGTTCAACACAGGAGTAATAAATAATTATGTAATTGACAGCTAACTAATTAAGTCAAAGAAACACTGCTCTTGAGTAGGTATCCAGGAGAACTGAATAACTTAATATGGGGGATTCAACAAGATTGAAATTCTATTTCAGAAAATTAAGTATGTGTTTAGAGAAAATGTATTGACTTCTTTCAGCATTGCCTCAGTGCACAACATAAAATGGAGTCAAAAGATCCAAGCAATCTGAAAGAGGTATTGCCTATTTTAAATAATTCCTTTTCTGTCCAACTGTTCAAAATACTTGAAATTTTTATTTACTGAGAAATGTCAGAGAAACTAAAGGAGGATTGAAAAACTCTATATGTAACAGTATGTTGTGTTCTCTATTGCTGAGTTACCTGTTTCTGTTTTGAGTGTGGGGGGGCAGGTATTTGGTACAAAACAGAAACCTATGCTAGGAGTAGGAATGCAGATAATTGCAAAACACAGCGATTGTTGGGGAAGACATGGTGACAGGTACACCACTTGCATTCTGGCAATTCTTGTATTAATAATTAGAGGTAATTGCAAACTGATAAGGCAAATATTATCGTGAACTGAAAACCACAAGAAGATGACACAGTTCAGATAATAAATTAAAAGCTGAAGCTATGGTGAATAAAGTATTTTTCCATGCAATTGTTGGACAACTATAGATTTGTTAGTTGTCCTCTGGTGACTTTCTCTGTGGCAGTTGAATTTTCCATCCCTCTGTCAGAGGTTACCTCCCATGCCACGAAAATCAGCAAAATGGGATTTGTCAGCTCTTCAGTCTTCTCTGTTTTGCAAGTTCAGAATATTAGCTTTGTCACTGCAGATGAGTTACCATTAATAGATCTGACTGTACGCCAGAGCATATGAAATAATTTCTTTTGTGTTTTTTTTTGGTTGGGTGGTGGTTTATTGTTGTTTGGGGTTTTTTTCCTTCTCCAGTAGAATGGTAATTATCAATTTAGTAAAGTTTCCCGCCGCAAGCTCTCCCCCAATAGCATCCTCTTAAGAGTCCTAGAAAAGGGTTGGTCAGCAGTAAATGTATCTGAATTTACCACACAAAATCATGAGTATTAAACTGGTGTACGAGTTAAGCTGTAGCTGATGTAAATTCAGTCAACATTGCAATGTAACCTTATTTTATCTTTCGTACATACTTAGCAATTAACTTCTAGCAGGCAGAAATGGTTTTTGGTATGCCTTATAGTGAAGGAGCTAGTAAACTATGATGGTTAAAAAAGGATGTTCTTTTTGTGTGTGTGACATGGGGTAAAAACAATAGCTGGATTTCTTTCCTTATGCCCAAGATGGTATTTTTGTCTCAGCTGGAAGGAAAAATAGAGAAAGCAATATTTAGCATGCAAGCCTTGTTCCATGTCCTGGAGGTGAGGGGATTGGTCCCTCCAGGTGCTGGAAAAATGCTGTGGGTTTCATGCACCTCCAAGAGCATGGGGCAGCTGTGAATTCAGCTCACCGGTGCTATAGGGTACACCCTGTTCCAGAACGCCTCTCTTGGAGTGGGGGAAGGGGGAGGAATTGTAGCACATGTAGCTTGTTTAAGAGACATCTGGCACTACTGCTCCTTTTTTTTTTTTTTTTTTTTTTAAAGAAAATACAGGAAAAAGGCTGAAAGTAAGTACCTTATCTCAACAGCTTCTACTGTGTTGCTGAGCTTGTAAGTCTGATAGTTGTAGTTTTAATATTTTCAGTGTATTGAACATTGCTCAAATAAAATATTTACTGCAAATTATGATACTTGCATAATGTCATCAGTAAATTTTCATCATAATATAAATTTAGCTGTAGGGTATAACTGTCTTTTGAAAGGAGAGAGCTACTAGCTTTATTTACATGATTAATTTACTCAAGAGCAAACATACAGGGATACAGCTTTATGGTTTGTTTTTTGTTTTTTTTTTTTTTTTTTTTAGATTGAATGAAGAAACCAAAGGTTTAATTTTGGTTGATTTAACAAGCTGTACTTGTGTATTTTAAGTCTGTGTAGAATGGATTCTCCAGTGATAAGGATACTCCTGCACATTAATAGAGGCACTTATAAAGGAAGATAACTTCAAAAGGACAAGTTGCACTAACCTTTGCTTCAGAATATTTTATACACATCAAGACTTGCTCAGTATTTGTCAGCTTACTTGGTAAAATGAGATTGGTCTCTAAAAAACCTGGGTTTGATACTCTTTTTCATGTTAGCTTTCATAAAACAGGCCTGATTTGTTATAGCACTCTCAGTTGGCTTGATTTTTTACCTGCCAAAAGTAAGCAATTACAGAGTTGAAAAAATTGATTGATTTAAATAATGCCAATATTTTTGCAGTGTTCTTAGGATATATGCAAGTGGCCAGGCTGCTTTCCTCTGGATGTTCAATGAATGTCAGTAGTTAACTCTAGGTCTCCATATGTGAGGTTTTAGTGCCAGTCATTTCTCCCACAGAATTATTTTAAGAGGACTCTGTTTTAGGATGAATAAAGAATAAGGAGAGAGTCATGTTTAGACTTAGTGATGATAATGTGTATTTTTTTAATCCAGTAATTAATAAATTATTGGGTTATGAAGATTCTTCATCGTGGATATATTCAGTCCTCTAAATTGTATGGGGGAAAGCCATGCACATCACAACTGCTGTTTCATATAAAATTAGTATTCAGTACTGCAAATCTCCGAACAAACCAATTGGGCTTTTAGCCCAAATGTTATGAGGGAGAGCAAGAACAAAGTGTTGGGTATTAAAAATGTTTAAGTTATGACTGAGGATGTATGGAGCACAGCTGTTCTGAGGTTGGCAGAGTTGCAGAGAACTTTTTAATGAACGATAACAAGGTTTTTATCTTTATTTCTTCTGTTTTAGAAGTGAAGCCAACTTTTGAATACTTGAGTAGTTTCCTTGAATTTTATTTTGTAAGGATGATTATTTAGATTAATGGTTGAAAGAGCCATAATCCACTTAGGAAAGTCTTAGGTTTTAGCTGTCATACTGCTTGGTTTGGATGTGGCACAATATTTATTTCTTTTTTTCTTAGATAGTCCTTTTCCTTTTTGATGACATAGATTTTCATTTGGGCCAGGGAAGGATTGGATGATTGCTCTTGCTTGTTTACACGAATGGCAGGTAATGGCAGTCTTTGGAGCCTTACTTTCAATGAATTTTCCAGTGCTGCTGTGAGACTGTGGTGCAGCGGTGGTGGGAGAGTGCCCAGCGCTGGGTGCAGAGCAGCCGCAGCCCTGCAGGTGGCCCAAGGGAATCTCGGGCAGTGATGCCCTTGCTGTAGCCCAGGCCTGGCAGAAAAAGAGCTAGGCTGGTTTGGCAGAAGACAGCAGGATGATACTGAATGAAGTATCTTCCCCCCATTTTTGTGGGGTGTTTTTCTTGTGTTTGTTTTGTTTTTGTTGATGTTGTTGTTGTTTTTTAATTATTTTAAAGGTCTGGGTAAGACTTAACACCATTTGACATGTGCCTATATTCTTTTCTGTTTATTTCTGTGGTGAATTTGGTCTCTTTTAGTTACTGTCTGGAGCCTGTTCAAACATTTTTATATAGTGTGAAGCTTCAGCTAATAAACTGGTGAATCTCAGCTGACAAAACATAGAACAGAGTAGGTCTCTTTTTGCCTTCTGATCTTGGAAGGCTTGGGATCACCATGCAGGGGAGTACAGTGGGCTCTGCAAAGGACTATTCCAAGTGCTCTATGACCTGGGCTGATACAAGCTGACTGGGAGATGTGCTTGAGAGATCTTACTTTCCACTCTTCAGTAGTTTTATTTTATAGGGTTTTTCCTTATTTCAGCTGTCTAATACTGACTGTATCTTAGAATAGCAGCTGAAGCTATTGCAGTATGCACTTGTATAATCCCTCCTCCAGAATTTGTAATCAAATGCAGTTGTTCTTAAAAATGCCTGAAGTTTTGGGCACAAAGCTCTAGTGACCTGGACTTTTCTAAGGGGAAAATCTGTGTGGTAGGAGTGGAAGCAGTGAGGCTCCACTAAAGTGAGGCAACTTGCAGTTTCACATTGATCAGTGGCAGAACAAAAAATAGAACTTGCTAGATGGGGGATACCTTGTCAGTTGGAAAACCCTGCCTCCACCCTGTGTACTGAAGTAATTCATTGCTGTTGGCTGGACATTTGAACAATGCTAATTCTGCTTGAGGATTTGCTGTGGAGCAGGTTACCTGCTTGCTGTGGACTGTGCATGTCTTCATCCCTAGCTTTTACAAGAGCAAAGATTTTGAGGCGATGTGCAAAGTACATTTTGAAAACGCAGTACGTGAAGGGGTATATTGTTCTATTTTGTAGTTTAGTTTGGAAATTTATGGCATTTAGGCAGCTGGAGGGTGTGCTTGCCTTGTATCATAAATGAACCAGTACTCCTTTCTTGACTTAAGTAGGCATATGTGGCTTTTTTCCCCATTTATTTATTTTTTTAAAGTCTTGGTTGTTATCTGACTTGGCTTTTATTCTTCCTAAGAGCCTCATTTTCCACGCAGTCAGACTACAACATCTGGAAGCAATCTCTTCTTTGGCAAGGAAAGATGTGACAGACACAATGAGGTGTAACTTCTACTTTTGTTATCTTACCTTTGCATTTTTTTTTTTAAGACATCCAAACCCAAACCATTTTAAGGATATATGGGAATTTCAGGTGCATTTTAGCAGAACGTGGAAATACTGTTGGACAGGATCACTGGAGAGTAACACAGGTATTTCCCCCTTTAATAAGCATAATAGTTGCATTTATTGTACAGTTCAATAATCTTTCAGATATTGTAATGCATGTGTTGAGTGTTTTAAAGCCACATTTTACTGGACAGTGTGAATTACTTGATGCCATTACAATAACCTCATAGGACACAAGCAGTAACAGTGTACTTATGTTTCAAAATAGTATTTAACTTACTTCATTCAAGATATTGATGTTATTAATGGTACTTTAATGAGCAATCCTATGATTGAAGCACTGTAGCAAGCTCTTTTCCTTCTGTAATAGTTGTTCCACATACTTAATGAAACTTGCAAAAATCCAAAAGTACTTTTAATGAGAAGGGGATTATTGGTGTTGCAGTTGGGATTGGCGGACTCATTAGGGTGGTACAAAGGTCCTTGTATATTATTCACTTTTCAAGTTTGTAAAGTTGGGGTAAAGTCTCAACCTTCACTTTAGGTTTTAGCCTGACATCTTTCACATGCTATTTGAATTGTTTTTTCTTTCATTCTTCCCTCTCCCCCCTTAATAAAGCCTGTTTAATATTTTGCTTTCACAGCATTAAACCGTGAAAACAAATTTTACTTTGTGTTGACCAGTGTGTGCGTTACCTCTGGGGGCCTGTGTTTCCATGTGCTTGGCTGTTTCCTGGCTGGCTCCCTCGGGTTCTGGGGGTCCTCAGCTGCTCTCAGCTGGATTCCTGGCTGAGGGGTGGTAGGAGGTGAATGGTTATGTAGGTACTTGTGTTGTCTGCTGTGTAATGAAAATTGAAGAAATGCATGAGGAAAAGGAGTAGGGGGAATGCTTTGAGGCGACAGCTGAGACTGGGCAGGTGCCTGGATGAATTTAGAGACAGAAGGTGCTGTCACAGGTGATGTGTGTGTCCCAGGCAAGGTGCTTGTCTGCAGGGCTGCTCCCCCCTCGGCAGGTGGGTGATTGGGATCTTAGTCCTGCTTAGCCCCACAGAACTGCAGGATTTTGGCAGTGGCTCCTCCCAACAGAAGGGTAGGAATCCTGGCAGGAACCATGCAAGGCCTCCAGTTCGCCGCTTTGATATATGAGGTCCTGTGTTGCCGCAGAGCTCTGCTTGCTGGTGGTGATGCTCTGACCTCGGCAAAGCTCCTCACTGGCTTTGTTGTGAAGCTATAGTTCAGCTGCCCATGCTGCATCCAGTAACTTGTGTGGCTGCAGGAGGAGTTGATTCAGTTGGCTGCTCCAATGGAGGGCCAATCATGGAGGAAGGAAATGGTTGCTTGCTGCTGGTTTGCCTAAGTGCCCGAAGGAGCAGAAACTTTCCTGTGTGTTTGGAGAGAGGGAAGGAAAACCTACTGTTTTCAGTAACAGCCCACGGTGTTGGAAAAGCGTGTTCTGAGATGGCTCTTTCCCACTTACTCGGCAGACTTATTGTATGAACTGAAGAGCAAATGTTATAAAAAAATGAATAAAGAGCAGGCCGGGGAAAAAAAATGGTAGTGATGGCATAAAATCAAAAATTGTCATAACATGGCTTTTTTTAATTTTTTGAAAGATGGAGAGATGTGTGGTCCCAAGTGGTGTGGAGGGGGTGTAGCAGCTGGAAGTTTAGGGGGAAAAATGTGAAGAAAGAGACTGAAAAGAGCTGTATGAATTCGGTCCATTTAGGTTCTTTGTTGGCATGTTAGCTACTCAGTGGTTTTGGCACCGTGGACTGGTCCTGTGTATATTGACCATGTCTCTCTTGGTAAGCAAGGAAGAATGTAGATTGAAGGTGTCTAGTTCAGGTCTTTCTGTACAGGAATTACAAGTCTCATTTGTTAAGCAAACAGCACAAAAATAACCACAAAGATAAAGGTATTAATTGCATTATTGTTTTCTTTAGTCTTGATTACACTATCTTAATATGATCAAAACTGCTGATACGGTTGTAACTGGTATTAAAGAACAGTTACATTACAGAATTATACTTGAAGTATGTTTTCTGTATTTTACTCAAATTGCAGAATTACTTTAAAGCTTGTTGGCAGCTGAAATATTAGGTTGTGTACTTTTAGTAGAAATAACACACTCTTTGAGGTCTGTAGGGAATGTCATGCACTTGCTGAAAATCTTGCTTAAAAGTCCACTTACAGAGATAAAAGCAAAAGGAGTACGAAGAAGCAGATTTGTCTGGGGTTTTTTCCCCTGAATAACCAAACTTTATTTTATAAAACAAAAGGTTAGGCATATTCTAGTTTATCAGAAAAACAGGTGAGAGGTATCATGTAGCTGATAATGGCTTTCTCTTCTAAAATAGTTACGGGAAAATACTGGACATATTTCTGATCCTTTATTTAAATTTTATCTGACTAGCATTTTAACTGTTGCTGCTGCATAATTGGTCCTGAAGCATCAGCATCTCTCATTCTTGGATAGGTTTAGCCATACTCTTCAGCATCACAGTTTGAGAAGTTCTAATTTTCTGAATTAAGTGAGGTCCTTGATTTTACAGGTGATTAATTGAATTACAGGGAAAAAATCAATACATCTCTGAACAGCCAATCCTGCATTACCCAAATCTTTGTCCTGGTCATGTAGCTGTTTTTTTAACTTTGCATCTCTGCCTGCCCAAAAAAATTATAACTGTTTTACTGATTTGCATTATAAACCTTCCAGATAATAGATGCCAAACGTCCAACAGTAAACAAAATAAACAGCCTGTGTAGGGAAGGCCCCCCAACCATAACCCATCTGCCTGAGACCTTGCTGTTGGCTTGGTCAATAACACTGGACTTACTGCACTTACACAAGTGTACAAAACACAGATGTCGGGGACTGTTTTTGTGATTCTTTGTATTTTGTGTGTGTGTATATATGTACGTATATAATTAGGTATATTCTTAGAGCAAAGGCTACTCACTGAGTTGCATTAATTATCTGTGCGTGTAATAGGAATTGTGGGAGGACAGGTAGCCCTCAGCAACTGCTGATCACAGCGTATGTGTTATTGTGTGAATTGTGCTGGTGAATTCTGTCAGCTTTTGGCAGAATCAGCATTTGGCCAGTGTATTTGACTTAATCACAACTACCCCTAAATTAATTTTCAGGTAATAGAGAATAAATAGCCTTTAAGATTTAAATCTGTTTTTCAATGAAGATGCATTTGGAGTCTTGATAGTGTTTTGTGCTTGCCTCTTGCTTTTAACAGTCAAATTCTTTTAAGTAGAAACCCCTCCTACATTTATAGTTGGAAGCATTATGTGTGATTACTGTTCCTGAACTGCTCCTGTTGTTCTAGTAGGTTTTTTAGTTCATTAATGTTTTGTTAGCAAAGTTTAAAATAGCAAAGTACAACAAAGGGATACATTATTTCTGCTATTATAACGTATTTTGAAATTCTTCTGCTTGTTTTGAAAGCTAAATACTGAGACTAGTCATACTACAGCAGCTGTATGCATTTCTGTCATTGGAAGAGTCATTGGAATCAAACATGTATGTGCCTTTATTTCAGAAAAGATGAAGAAATCCTCTGGTGTCTTAACAATCGAAATACAAATCTAAAAGAAATGTGCTACAGTAGTATTGCAGTTTTAGCAATCTGTTATAAAGTTTATTGCAGAGAAATAACTAGGTCAACCTCTGGATGACCTGTCTTTTGGAGTTTCTTCAGTTAGCTTTAGGCTAGAGCTCCACCTTGTGATCCTTCAGCAGGATACATTTTCTTTTTATAGTTAATAATTTAATTATGATTTCACAAAGTTAAGTGCCTTTAAAAGTTTTCACAGGCTTGAAGGATTTCAGTATCTGCTTTGGAAAATTGAAGTTGGAATTCTATGAACATGCCAAAAAAGAAACTCAAGAGCTGATTTTTATGACAATTTAGTTTAGAGCTAATGTCTTAGAGTTAACTTCTTAAAATAATCTGCTTATTAGAACACATTTAATAGATAAAGTAGACCTTCACTGTTTGGAATGACATCTGCAAGAATTTCACTTCTTTCTTTTCAGACTTCACTGTGATACATGAACTTGATATATTTGAAAAGTTTTAGTAGGAAAATCATCCATAGAAGCATCCTTAGTGACTTCCTGAACCACGTGCTTTGAATGAGTCATCCAGTGTGTGCATGAAGAAGACATGGCTGACAGTAGTCTTGAATTTCCAGAAGGTGTTTAATGAGATGAAGGATCTTGGGGAATGACCAGTGTCACTCTTTTCCTATACCAAAACAAGAGAACATGACATGAAGTTGGAAAGTGATAAATTCAAGGCAAAGAATATGCCTTTTGATAGTACGGAATTTGACTGTTCTTGGGTGGAAGACCCTCCACTGAGTATTGAGTTAAAAAACTATTTGGAAATACTAATGGAAAAAATAAGGTGTTGTGAAGTATAGGGACAACCTCTCTGGCCAGCAAAATCCATGGACTACTTCTGGATGCCAGGAAGGTATTCAGGGAAACTTTGCTATAAAGAAAATAGTGTTCTTCCTTGGGCAGCTTTGCTTGGCCTCTGCTAGAGAGGGCTTGCTGTACTGGGTTGACCCTGCTGCCTGAGCATCAAAAGACCCTCTCACTCTGGGTGTATGTAAATCTTGTAAAATTATTCTTTACTAGGACAAGTGCAAGAGGTTTTTTGGTCATTGCTGGAACTTAAGCTTGATGCCTGAGATCCCTTACACTCTTCCTATGTACACCATTGCCAAGTATTCATCTCTATCTTCTGTTTTCCAGAATACCAGAATATGGTTGCACTCATGAGGGCTAAGTTTATTCTACCTTCAAGAAAAACAAAAAATATGAATCTTAGTAATTTAATACTGTAGCATCTAGCATGATATGTTTGTTCTGTTCTAGGAGGTGATTCTGACAAATGCCATGTTTTCTCTCACGTTTTGTGGTCTGTATCAAGATGAACAAGCAGTTCTGACAAAAAGTTCAAGTTGTTATAAATGGCAGACAGCTTGTTTTATTAGTAATTTATTTGGCTTGTTTGGTGTAGAGAATAAGTACTCTAATAATTTGCCCATTCTTTTTCATAGTTTTGGGGTTTTTTTCTTTAAAGTATTTATGTGGTTAAAAGAATTTGTTGAAACTTCTGCAAAATTTGGTAGGATGGTAGGTTTGGGTTTCATAAAAGGAGCCAGTTTGCATGTAAGGATCCCGATTGCCACTTTAGTAGATGTCTTGCCTCTCAACATGGAAAAATGTAAACTAGAACGAATCAAATACCAACACATTGATAGACAGGTTGAACTTGAAACTGGGCAGTGTGGTTTTTGAAGTTTGCATCTCTGCTTTGCACTGGGACTGAATCACAAGTATGCCTCAAAAAGAACTTGTGTGGATGTATATCTTTCTTCTTCGTTCTTTTTTTCTGTTCCCTCTTCCTTGTGCAGCTGAGCAGGTGCCAGCCTGATGACCAAGGCACTAAAGTGTCTTTTTTCCAAGTTTGAGTTTCTGTTTGGAATCAAAGTAAATATTAAGAGATAGATAAATACAAAATATATTTTAAAAATTCCAGAGTGTGGAGCTTTTCGATATATTAGCTTCTGAGCATGTCATTTCACAGGCAGCCTGGATGGTATAATAGCACCTTGCCACCAAAGGAGGGAATTTTACCCTTCTCTCCCCTGCTGGTGGCTATGCAGTCTTATATTTCACGTGCCTTGACTGTGGGTATCTGCTGTTGAACCAGTTTAACTTGAGAATCTGGGGGAAAAATACTTGAGTTGTATTTTGCCCATTTTAGTGGGGAATGAAATTGGGTGATACTGAATTGGCAGAGCCTACAAAGGTGAATGGCTGGGCAGGGGTCGTTACCGTGCCTGGGACCATGGGTTGCTACAGAGAGTGTGAATTGGTCATGTGCTCACGTGGTGCCTTTGGAGAAGGGAGGAATGCAGTGACAGAGGGTGTTGCCATTCTGCAGCACGGTTTTCTTGAAGCATTTTATCTTCTGCTGTGTTTTGGATGGAACATGCTTTAGTAGTTGCAGACTGCCTTGAGATTGATCATCTTGAACCTCTTTGCCTTTGCTATTATTTATTTCCACTTTCGTTCTCTGCTTTCATGTAATTATGTGAAATGTGAAGAAAGAGACCCTAGTAAGTTCAGGGTTTATAGTTTCTCTCATCTCTCTAAATCCTGGAAGCTACAGTGGCCCCTAGCATTCAGAATAAGTACTTGCAGGAGAAAACCTGTCCAGCCTCTCTGCCACACGCTCAATTGAAATGCAGTTTCTGGAGTAGTGCTACTAGACTTTGAGCAACATGTGCTTAGCATGCCAAAATTAAATCTTTTCCTTAAATACCTAATCACTCCAGAAAGCTATAGACTCACCAGACTGACACTGAAGGTTTTCCTCCTTGGTATTCTGTCTTTAAAATACCTGAACATCATGCTTTCTTAATTCACCGTGTAAAAGTTAGCCTGGGGATCTGAGTGACATAGAATATTTCAGCCTGGATGGCTAAAACTTGCTTTTGAAGTATCCAGGGAGATTCCCCCCCCCCCCCGCCCCGAATAGGAAAAATAAGGGAAAAAACAAAATTTATTATAATGAACGGTATTGCAATGAAGTTTAAAACAAGTATTCTACAATCTTTAGCTGTCTTTCTAAAACAGAATCATGTTTTCAATGTTTTCCTTTATACTATGTGGATAGTATTATTTTCCTTGATACTCTTAAGAATCTTGACAAATACTTCCAACGTTAAACCTGTTGTAAGTCTGGTTTATCAACTCTGGTAGACATGGAGTTGTGAAGCTGCTGGTTATAAGAACTTGTTGTAAGAGCTTATATTTATGGAAAACTACACGGAAGTTGGCAAATTGGAGATAACAAAGTTGCTATATGTAATATCCTTAAATGTACACATATTGTGCTTCAAGTTCAACAAACTTTGTGGTTTGGTCAACTAGAATTATTACCCTAGTGTGTCAATGCTGGGCTCTGCTACTTGCAAGGTGTTAATGAAAACCATTCCAGTTTGCTCATCCTATTCAGAAAAAGTGGGTGGTGGTGTTTTGTTTTGGTGGTTGTTTTTGTTTGTTTGTGGGTTTTTTTGTTTTGGTTTTTTTTTTGTTGTTTGGTTGGGGTTTTTTTAAGTGCTTCTGCATTTTTATTTTGCTGCAATGCTTTTACCATTTGTGGAGTCACTTTGTAGTAGGATCATGGGAGGATCTTTAAACAGGAAAAAGCTTGGTTGGAAACAGAGGATGCTGTGATCTGCATTTTCTGTGTTTCCAACTCTTTTACCCTTCCATATGTGGAACAATTTTCACTGTATTTTTTGATTTATTTTATTCTAGAAGTTGTCTGCTACAAAGGAAGAAAGAAAAGTAAGCTTGCACTTCAGACTGCTTTTTGAATATCTTTCTAACACAGTGGTGTTCCAGAAGATGATAAAGAAATGATAGCAGCTCCAGAAATACCAACTGATTTTACTCTCCTTCAGTAAGTGCTTTAAGAATTTGTAGTTCCATTTGTAAATGTACTGTCTCTTTTTTGTGTTATGGTTTGTTTTCTCTTGGAAACAAGGAAACATAATAAAGGATAGTATTCTATATTCTTTTTCTATTGAGATGTTGATAAAGCATTGTTTTAATTTTTTCTTGAGTATTAATTCAGCAGTAACTTAAATAAGCTTTAAAAATATTCTTTAAAATCGAATTTTAAATCAAGTAGTTGAAATATTAGCCCTTAACTGGGCAGGTCACTTAATATTTAAAATACGTGATGCCAAGTGCTTTAGTTAAAGCCAAAGTAATGGCTTCCCTCAGCATAATTTCTTTGCTGTTTTTGACGTAATTTTAAGCATTTAGTCTTCCCACAATTTTAAAGAACAGACATTTGAATTTCTGTCTTGGGGTAATTTCCAAGATTTAGAATTAGGTAGAGATTACACTTTTGGATAGAGAAATAAAGTGATTATTTTAAGCAGACCAAAAGAATCCAGTTCATCCCCCTTTATTGTCAAGGGATTGGCATGAATACATTTCTCTAGACTGTTGAAATGGATTAACTTGGTTATGAAGTCTAAAAAGACACAAAGATGCAGTTTTGTATCAATGAGTTTGTGTGGGTGTTTTTTCAGTGAGAAATAAAGATTAGAAATAAATTGGAAGATGGTTTAATATGAAATAATGTTTTTACAAATGTTTATAATGGTTTTGTACTCTGTGGGTACAGTTTATTGTTTAGTGGAGCGTTTGGAGTTTGTATTTAGTTCTTTCCGTGAAAATAAGAACATCTAGGAATATTTGAAGAAGAAATTTTTCCCATTTTTTTCCCTTCTTTCATTCCTCCCTCAGCGTTCTGATGGAGGCTTTTCCAGTCCATATCAGCTTACATAGTCAGCAAAACCAGACATGGCAGAATCCATGTCAAAAGTCAGCAAGCTCCTTTCAGACACTTGCAATAGTGAGAGACTGTAGGTTTCTGGAGTGTTTTAGAATGTTAAAAATAAATCCATAGGAATGAGTCTCTGTGCCTCTGGTGATCTTTCTGATTGGTTTGTTAATTGAATCAGGAAGTGTGTATCAGTAAGATAGTAGCTGAAATTCATTGTTACTGCATCTGTGTGTTAAAACGAGGTCTAGGTAGCATCATTTAAGTTAAATTCTACAGGAAATGTAGAAATAGAGAATACACAAGCCAAGCATTCTCTGTTAATAATTCAGGTCATTTCACATACCATCTTCCTATCAGTGTTGGCAATAAAGGATTTGTGTATCAATGCAGCATATTTTACTGTGTAGGAAACCAAATAAATGAGTTTGTGTATTTAGTATGTTTTTACCTTATAAGCCTAAACAGAACTACAGCTTACCTTTTTTGGTGAGGAAACCTGACATAAACTTATTTTCTGTACCTTTCGACATAAGTGCAAACCTCTTAATTATTTCCTAAGTTTCTAACAGCATGAAGAAATCTGTTGAGACACTTTGGTTGTCAGGGAGAGTGATGCTTTTGGGGTTTTTTTTTGCTGTTGGGTTTTTTCTCCTTCTCATTTTGTTTAAGTATTTGTGGCCGATATTTAAAGCTCTTTGCTTTTTGAGATGTTGTCATGTTTGTCACATGCCAAAGGCATGGTTCCCAGCCTGCTGCTATTTTCTACCTACCCTCAAATCTTTTAATCTTACTGTATGGCTTCCTTCACAGATACGTTGTTGAGAGGAGACAGGATAGGCTGCGAGTGTGGGGATATGCTCTGTTCCTCAACAGCAGGGTTGGGAAAAAACAGTTTCACTGTTGGTGTTGACTTACTGGACTGAGAGCATACTGTGATTTTATGTAGTATATTTAAGAATGTTTCTGATGAAATGTGTAAATGGTTTGTCTTTTCATCCTTGCAGGGAGTCTGAAACGCACTTCTCTTCCGATACAGACTTTGAGGATATTGAAGGAAAAAATCAAAAACAAGGCAAAGGCAAAGTATGTTCAGTCTTCAGGGATACTGAAATATTTCTACTCTTATAAGTTGAAGAGCTTAGCACTTGCTTTGAAGTTGAATGAGCAAGGAATATTTTCTGAAAATGCTGCAAGTGTTCTGTGGCTAGAGTTCATATTTGTATTTGCATGGAAAGGCTTCATCTTGACTGTTTCAGTGGTATTTTCTTAGTGCTCTGAAGGCATAAGGGAAGTAGGGAAGGAAAGGATAAGCTTTGATTTGATTGGTTTCTTGGCATATTTTCCATCCTATACTTAAATTCATCACGATTTCTGTGTCTTTTAATTTGAAAAGTGAACAGAAACCAATTATGCTGTTAAAAGGGGTTTTTTTAACGGGTTGCGACAGGAGGTTACAGTAGTGGAGTGGGAGGTCTAAACCCAGTTCCCAGCCCTTCTCTCCCTTCCTTGGACAGTTGTCTTCCCCATGTGCCTCTCACTGGCTTCACACCCACCATGTGTGGCTCCTTCCCTGCTGAGTGCTGGCCTGGACTGTGACCCCTCATTGGACACCCCATGTGCCTGTACCAGTGCAGAGCACCTGGCTATTGAGAGGTGGTGATAGATTGTGCACAATGGTCATGTAATTTGTACTTAATGTTTTTCTTTCTGTAAGTCATACTTGATTTGAGAAATCAAATACGAAGACACCTGTCTGCTCTTCCTCATCCCCACTTGCAAATGTATGTTCATATAAAAAAACAAAAGGTTAATGAATTGCAGAGGAGACTTCGTGATGTTTTAAGGGAATCACCTTAGCTGTTTTAAAGGAAATACGTATAATCTGTTTTACAATTTAAACACGAGAAAGATCTGTGTTATACACTATCACTAATCACATTTTTAGTTGCTAAAAGATTTTAAATGAGGGAAGGAGGAAGGGGAACCTGCGGAGTTCTTGCTGGTCTTTGTATCACTCAGGGTCTGCTGTTCTCAACTTTTGAGTTTATGTATATATATACACACACACATATATGTAAAATATTTAAAAAATACGGTTGCTGAAAATCAAAGGCCTTGTCTATATTTGTTATGGTATGGATAGTGATTTCTTTAATACTTCATAGTAATTAAGTAAAACCTCTTGTGTGTGTGATTGCAGACCTGTAAAAAAGGAAAAAAAGGACCAGCAGAGAAGGGGAAAAGTGGAAACGGAGGAGGGAAACCTGGTGGTCCAAATCGGATGAATGGACATCACCAACAGAATGGTGTGGAAAACATGATGCTCTTTGAAGTAGTTAAAATGGGCAAGAGTGCTATGCAGGTAAGACCTGGGATATCTCTATGACTTGGATGTAGATACAATTTAAATATAACAATATTTTCCTCTACATGCAGTTTAATCAAATGAAATCTCAAGTAATTTTTTCCTTCAATTTGCTAGTTTTACTTGTATATAAAGATCAAAATAAAGTGGTTTTTCTTTGTTGATGTTTGAATTCGAATAAGCTGATTTTTCATTTTAAAATGTTATTCATGAGTAATTACATATATAATGAATAAATTCATACTATGATTCAAAGTAAGTTTTTAGTATCCGGAATGAAAAAAGGTTATTTTGGATTGCATGACTTTAAAGTTCTTTTTGTGTGGTGGTAACTAAATACAAATGTGGTTCAGACTTATTGTTGTCATGGAACTTAATGAGAATCTGTAGTTTTTACATGCATCCAGACCTTAGGTTATCTGAAAATATAGCTGCTTCTCTTCTTGCACCCAAAGTAAAATCACTAGCTACAACTTAAGAGCTCCTCTTTAAATTTCCTGACCCAAATTCCAGCCAATTACAGTGTAGCAATATACTCTGGCCAAGTCAACTTAGGGGAAATTTAACCTGTTCAAGTATCTACGTTAGGCACTCTCTGCACTGCATTTACTTACAGGACTGAAGTCAGACTATTAAGAAATGCTGCTCTGTTTTTGCTGGGTTTTTTAAAAAGTGTTTGCTTGTCTGTAGGTCTTCCAGTCAAGATAGGGTTAGAGTGTAATAAAGTGTAAGCCTGTCAGCCATGAAGCTTTCCTGCTGACTCACTCCTGTGACTCCTTGGCATTGTGGAACAAAGACTATCTTTGGGATTGGAAGTCTGGAGTTTACAGCTCCTGTAACACACATACAGGAAGCTGGGTCGCTGTGCAGTCCTCTCAAGGTTTGCAGGCTCCTGCATTACAGCTGGGAACAAGAACACATTACTTTGATGTATTTGCACAGAGAAATTCTGATACTCCCATCATTTGTTTTGCTCGATTTCAAAGTGGATGGAAAAACAATACTTCTCTAACTGTTCCTCTGTGTGCAACTTTTTCAGCCAGTTATCAGTAATTGTATCTTCATGACATTTTAACTGTTTAAAATGATATACAGTCAAAATATTTTGCTTTCCAAGGGCGAAATGGACCTTTGCCAGCTCTGATTACTCTCTTGAATTGGGAAATTGATACTTGAATCTTTGTCAATTTTTTAAAATTAGGAAAAACAAAATTCTCAAATTATTTCTAAAATAAAGTCCATTTCAACAGTCAGAGTACAAAGTTTTTTCCATGGCCCTCAGTGTTTGCTTATCTGGAAAAATTTCGGTAATAATTTTAAGTGAATTATTTTATTTTAAATTCTATTCTGTACCTTCTGAATTAGTTGACAAGGTGGTGTTAAGTCATAAGTTGGACTCGATGACCTCAAAGGTCTTTTCCAACCTAATCCATTCTGTGATTCTGTGAATTAGTGTCTGTTCTCTGGGAAAAAGAGGTGGTTCATTCACAGAGACAAAATACTTCAAGAGACGACTGTTTTGCTGGAGCTTCTTTAAATTGAATAGATTCTGAAAACAAAACTGTCTAATTGAAATATTTATTGCATTCCTATCATTCTTCAGTTCTTGCATGGTGACCTTCTTTAGAAGCCAAATGTAAGATGTTTTCTTCATATTTCATCCCTCCCTTTAGGTCAATCCCCTCAGTTCTAGTTCACAGATTCTATTCCTACTGGAAAGACCATGACAGTTTCACTTTGAGTTTTTCATACTTTTTGTCTTGCTGACAGAAGTTGAAGTTGTGCATCACACTGTACACAATCTGAGATTCAGGGAAGAGGGATTTAGCTGTATCTCTGTTCAGATGTTTTTCTCAATGGCAATATGTTCTATTTGTCCTCGCAGCAATATTGCCTGTGAGGGTGAGCACTGAGAATACAGACAGGAAGCTTTGGAGATGCTTCATAGTCCAACTGTCTTTGAAATTCAGAATTCAATCATTTAGGGAAGGGTATGAACGTATTAAAAAAGGTCAGACCTGAGTGAGTCTCTTGTACCTGTGTTAATAAAATTGTGTGATTCTGTGCTTTTATGACCTTGGCAGTAGATGGTTTGTACTCTACAAATGGATGGTTAAAACATAATTGCAGGTAAATTCTGTTTTCTCAAAATGATTATCACAGGTTTAATTGCTTCACATTAAGGTTTTTTTTAATAAAACGTGCTTGTTCCTATTTGGCTTAGTGACTACAGAGTAATTAATATCCATGGAGTGTAGGGCAGTGCTGTTGATCCTGTTACAGCAAATGTGGTTGAAGCAAATTCATCAAAGAGGCACATTTTTTAAAGAGTATAGGGAGCTGTAGCTGTTTGAATTGAATGCACAAATAGTATCTTCAGAGAAGTGTCAATAGTTTGGCAGAGCAGGAGGAGGGTGTAAATAAAAAACGTGATTCTGTAAAATACCCCAATTATTTTTGTATTCTTCCTCCAAAAACGTTACTGTAGGAGTATATGGTATTCCTGTGCTTTATGTTTAGGTGTCAGTTTTGTACTGGTATATGTTTATAGAATAAAATGAGTTATTGAGAACTTAAGACAGTAAAAGATTATTTAAACATTTAGTTCTGTATTAATCAAAAAAGAGGGTTCAAGTTACTTAAGGGATGAAGAACCACCACTTACTGGAAAGCAGTTAAGTAACAACGTCTTCAATTTAAGAAAACTGAGCAGTGCCTTGTATTTGTTTTCTTTCAGTCTGTAGTGGATGACTGGATAGAGTCATACAAACATGACAGAGATATAGCACTTCTTGATCTCATTAACTTCTTTATTCAGTGTTCAGGCTGCAAAGGTAAGATACTGAAATGGTTACTCATCCATTTAAGTAATATTATAGTATGATTCTCAATCTTTGCTTTCATACTACTGATGCTGTAGAACTGTTTCATCCCCACAGCTAATTTACATTATCAAGTTTTTGGAGTTAAATGACTATTTCCGAAGGTGGGAGCAGGAGGTTTAGAAATATTGTACTGTAGCTTAAAGTGTTGATTAAGCCTTTTTGTATTTACAGTGGATAGAAGTCAGTACTGGTACTTAATGTGTGCTTCATCTTCCTCTGTTCCTGCTATTATTTCAGAAAACCATCTCTCCTAACACTGATAGTTCAGCTTGTTCACTCTTGAAATTCTAATTTGGATGTACCTATTTCTTTATGTTGATTGTTTTAAGAAAGCTTCATAGCTTTTGTAGACATGCTTGTTTTAAAAGATATTATGGACAACTTCATGTTGCCTGTCTACAGTAAGACCGTGTTTCCATATATTTTTTCTTTATTTTCTGATTTTTCTTTCTTCATTTCCATGTCCTCCATTCTTTTACCTCACCTCCTTTTGAAGAGAAGGTAACTTGCCTTCCAGTGTCCCTATGCTTGATAGAGGAGGACTGGATGTAATTTGTTCTGCTCAAGTGTTTCTCTGTCCTGATAAAACCTTTAATGTCCGTAAATCTCTAGAAAGCTAACAGTGTTCCTCAGAGGTTATCTGCACTTTCAAGAGTAGTGACCTTTTGATTTTTGTTACAAGATAAAGCCACAGAATCTTTCAGTGCTTTCTGTGATGATCCTTGTCATGAATTTTGCAGTAAACTTTGGGAGGTCTAACAATTTGAAGCTAAGACAAATAGAAATTGCATGAAAGCACTCTGTTTATTGCAGTGCAGAAGATAATAAGTAGCAGTACAGCTGTTCAGAAATGTCTTGCACCATTTAGAATATTGAGTCCAAAAAGGTCACTTCAGATGGTGTAATTGCTCGCTGATACAGAGGTCTGGCACAAGTATCTTTGACTTCCGAATATGAGTGAGTGAGTAAATTCTAGATGTGTATGTACATGCACACACTTCTTGAAAAGAATAATAATAAACCCCACATATATAAGTGGTACTAAGTGCTTATTATACGTGGATGCTAGAAGAAAAAATGTGAAATTTATTAAAAATATACATGTGTAATCAGTAGGTTAGGTGAAAATGGATTCTTTTTACATTGTAGCAGTAGGTATGTCATCTGCCATCTACAGCTTTCATATTAACAGTGCTAATGACCTAATACCTAAATTGTAGGAGTTGTCACAGCAGAGATGTTCCGACATATGCAGAATTCTGAAATAATCCGAAAAATGACTGAAGAATTTGATGAGGTAAGTTAATGAAGTGCTGATTATGTGTAATATTAATTTTTATTTTCTTTTTACTTGTCCTAATCTTGCTGCTTCACATTGCTAAACATTTATTTCAAGAATAAGGAGTTGCAAAAATTACAGGACTTTTATGAATGAAAATATTAAACTCTCTTATTTCACTGAATTTATAAAACTAGGAAGTAAAGCTCTGTGTGTATGCAACATATTTGATCAGTGGTTTAAGAAATCAATACTGACTTTCAGTTTTTAAATAGTGGGAGCTCCTACTGTGGTGACACTATGGGGGATCCCTCCCTATCTTGATGTTTATGTAAGGCTTTAAATTCTCTCTTAAAGTGGTTGCTAAATTTATGTCTATGCATTCATTAATCTACAAATTGTGGGGGTTTAAATTTGATTATTCTCCAGTTGAAGACTAATGCTTTTCCTTGCATGGGGATTATGGCTTTTTTCCCTTTAAATTGTCACTTTCTGTTCCACAGAGCGTTGGGGTAAATGAGCTGTGTAGGGGGTTTTTTTGGTGGGTGATGGGTGGGGTTATTTTTGTTTTGTTTGTTTGTTGTAGTTTTTGTTTTGGGTGGTTTTTTTTTGTTGGTTTGATTTGGTTTTGGTTTGGTTTTGGTTTTCCTGGGTTTGAGTGGTGTTCCTTTCATCTTGTGTTTCAGAGAACGTAAATGTAGCTTTAAAACCTCCTCCCCAAATTTGTGTAGTACAGAAACAATTCTCTCCACTGCCACCCCTCCAATAATTAAAAACATCCATAACTTAAACTGAGGGGAAAATGTAATATCTTTTTCTTTAAAAGGATTTTAGCATTCCTTAGAATTACCTCAATGCATAAATAGATTTGATTGCTCTGAGGCAGTAGTTGTATAAAATTTGTAAAGCCACACCTGGGACTGTTGGTACTTGGGGTTTTTAATCACAGTCATGGTCACTTTTTTTGGTAACAGAATTGTAATGAACAGCTCTCAGATTTCTGATCCCTTTTCATGGATACTTTCTTTATTTTTCAATCTGTATTGTTGTTCAGCCTCTTAAAGAAACTATTCACAGAAGCACTGACACAAATGATTATTTTTTTCTCCCAGTCATTTTACCATCATTTGTAAAGGCTCCCACATCAGGAGAGGAACACACGTTTTTTATATTCAAGGTGTTGTAGTAGGTAATTTTATGACTTCAGGAAGTTTCAGTCTGATATGTAAGCATTTCCCTGTAAACATTATTATGATCCTGCTCTGACTGTTCCTAAACTTGTCACCTAACTGTCCAGGTGATGGTTCTAGTGTAATGAAGCAGATTTATAATGCATATAATTTTTTTTGTTTTTGAGTCAAACCAGAAAGATAAACTAGTGGTTAGAATGTTGTCTTTGTGTTACAACAAGCCTCAGCTGCAAAGTATATGCATATTTATGGAATCATATTCTTCTGATGTATCATTTCTAAGGCCTTGGAGATTTTGGCTTTAAAGTTGTACCCATCTCTTCTTAATCTTTATTTAATGAAATAACTTTTAAGATGTTTGAAAGAGCTTCCTGTTTCCTTTTCTGTGTTTTAATAGGATAGTGGAGATTATCCACTAACTATGGCTGGCCCCCAGTGGAAGAAGTTCAAATCCAGTTTTTGTGAGTTCATTGGAGTACTCGTCCGACAATGTCAATATAGCATCATATATGATGAATATATGATGGATACTGTCATTTCACTGCTTACGGGGCTGTCAGACTCACAAGTCAGAGCGTTTCGGCACACTAGCACACTGGCAGGTCAGTGAATTATATATTTATTTGGGTATTGCTTATGTTTAATGTTTTGTGTTGCACGGGACAGAATTACTCTGGTTAAACTTCTTGATACTCAACATTCAGCTTGTGTTTTATTGTGTGATACAGTTTTTATCTAATGCAACTTGCTTTGGGACAGCTTTTTATCTTGGATTTTTGGTACTGAAAAATACAGCACTATTTTAAAGCATTCTTTGCTAGCTTAATTTTTATTGGTACTTAGTTTTTATTGCCTTTAAGTCTAGTAGAAAAAGTAAATAGAAGCAAACTTTTCTGTTGATTCTACTAGTTTGTCTTTGGTCATAAATAAGGGTGTAAATCTTTTTAATCTCAAATGCAGTTGAACCTGTTCGTGCTCTGCATTAAGTCAAAAAGAAGTTGTGGTTTATGTTGGATGCAATTTTTACTACAAACTTATTTTGTGCTACATATTGAGGCCATGGTGCAGTGTAAAGTAGCAGTTCCAGTCTTTGCATTAGAAATAATTTAAAAGAATTTTTTCGTCAGTAATACAGTCTCTAAATTTCTTTGTTTTATGTAATTGATCTTTTCACATAATTTTTTTCCCAATCTGTTTAATTGTAAAGAAATCCCTTATGAGTTAAGTACAGAGTGTTTCAAAGAAATATGTCTTTGTATGGACAAAGGATGAGCTTCTAGGGTAAGTCCTAAACTTGCACTGATTACTGAGGAAGGATTGTGAATGGTACTGTGTGGCTGTCAGCTTATATGAGGTTATTGTACCAATTTTACTTTGAACAAGGTAAATTCAGCCTCTACGTGGAATTGAGGTTTTGCCACACTGGAAATAATTATTGTTTGCTTCCCTGAACCTGGCTGATTTACAGCTGGCTTCAGTCCTGACTGTCCTGTCAGCCCTTCTATATCTGTGATAGTTTTCTTGAATTTACATTAGCACACTGCACATGGGGCTGCTGCTGCTGTGTGAGACTTCCACCAGCCAGGACATTTCTTATGGAGAGAGAAACAAAACCTTTTTATTTCAGGAGAATTTCCAGATTCTGCTGTATTAGCAATTCTGACTGTTGTACTATATGACTAATACAAATTCTAGGTCTTAAATAGCAAGTTTTCATATAATTTTTTTTTTTTAATTTGAGCTGTGCCTGAATAAAAGTTGCAGAAATTGCCCTGTTGCATGTCAGTTTCTGTCACACAAAATATTTTTTTGTAGCCATATGTTTGCATTTGTTCACATCAGTATCAATTATGTTGGTTTTGTGTGTTCATCTTAAGTTTTACTGTTTGTATTGTTGAAGACTGTATTTTATACAGAAAAGAGTGCCAACAAAATCCTTGTGTCCATGTTTACTGGTACTTCTGGTAATTTTGGCTTCTGTGATTAGCTGAGACTTGTTCTTTAATCTTGATATCCTTGGAGATCACAGTGTGAAATGATATTTCCATATAACTGCATGTCTTTTAAGCCTTGCTCGTCAGCTTTTTGCTGGTGGTACATGCACAAGAATTTTCTGTGTGTTCTCTGCCAGTGCAAGCCCTTTTATGCCTTGTTACAGGAGCTCACAAGATAAGCAAGTACACAATTGATCACCTAGTGTCTGAAAATGGGGTATTATTTGTATGCACCCTTTTAAAAAGGGTTGATTTAAAAAGAAAAGCACACAAAAGATCCTGTGCAAGTGTATTTTATATTTTGCTTTTCTGTTTTCTGGCTTGTAGTTGGCTAATGTGCTTTCTCTGCTTTTGCTAATAAATGAATCTTTGAAAAACCTGCCCCTTGTGAAAATTAAATTGAGGGGAAAAGACTGGTGTGATATGGTGGCATTGGTTGTCTAAGACATTTCCTTTTCAAGAAAGAAACTTCTTGTATATTTAAGACTGAATGGTATCAGTCTAACTGACTCTGATAATGGAATTCTTTTAGTATTTCTTGAGCTATGTTTGTAAATTTTATATTCTGTCTTCATTTTGGGGAGGAAACATACCCTCTATCGCAATTCAACAGTAATAATTTGCTTATAATAAAAAGAATGCACATAACATTAAAGAAGCGACAAAAAAGAACAGAATAGCAGTGTTACATCTATTGTCTTGATAAATAATGATGCAGTGCTTGGTAAGACATTGCTCAAGTTTGTGTATCTAAAAATTTACAGTGACTATATTTTCATAAATACAGAAAGGGTTGACAGGAAGAGGTGTGAAGATTTTTCTTCTAAGTTTTTTTTGATCAGGTAACCTTTTAAATAATCCTTATTCTTTTCACTTATTTTTGTAGCCATGAAACTGATGACTGCTTTAGTGAATGTGGCATTAAATCTAAGTATTAACATGGACAACACACAGCGGCAGTATGAAGCAGAACGAAATAAAATAATTGGGAAACGAGCTAACGATAGGCTGGAACTCTTACTACAGAAGAGAAAGGAGGTTAGTGCAACTCTAGATGGTATGCATAGGATAAGTGTTCATAAATGACAGCAAATAATTAATTTTGTTCTGTAATTGGTTTTGGTAGTTATTAGTCTCTCTATTAATATTTAAAAAACTTTGAAAGGTGCTTCTTACTGTTGGGTTTTCTGTAAAAAGAAATAAATGTCGAGTCTTAAAAATAGTAGTGTTGTAGTAAGGTTGGTGAGAGAGACCGCAATCAGTAATAGATACAATTTTGTTGTATTTCTCGATGATCTTCCTACACTGAGCTCAAATATGTACCAAGAATTACCATACATTGTCAGGTTTTGGCTTCTAGAAAAGCCCTCTGTGATCTTGGAGCAAAATACTGCTTTTTATAATGATCTCAGCAGAAAGTGTGTTTAAAGGCTTTAGATAAGGCTTTTTTCATCTACAGAAAGCACTATCAAAATTGAAAATGCAGTCTACTTCTATTTTCTTTCTTTTGTGTAAAAGAGACTTGCTGATTCATTGCTGACAGTGTTGTCTTGTTGAAAGCCCTAATTCAATCAGGTTTCAGTTTTTACTTTTGGGGCAACTAGTGGTTTGGTTTCTGGGTTTTTTTTTGGTTTTTTTTTTGAGTGGTGGTGTTTGCTTTCTTTTAGGTTTTTGTTTTTTAGACATCAGAAATAACTTTTTGATGATCAAAGGAAACATCTCACCTTTGCTCTTCAGCGTTTGTGCTGTTACCTGTTAAGGGTTTTTTTTTCCTGACAGTTCAGACAAACTAACAAGTTTGTCTTCTGGTCATCTCCCAAAGATCTTGCAGTTCGAGACTGATCTTTTAACCACCTATTCAATGTAGTTTTGTTAGATGTGTGTGCAGGGCCAGTCCTAGTGTGAGTAATACAGAGATACATAAAAAAAGCACCGATATTACTAGAAAATGAAATCAGGTTTTCTTATAAATTAATTAAGAAGGACCTTTCAGAAACCCAAGATATCTTTGTTGCACTTGAAGAACTGTTTTCCAGTGGTCAGAATTACTAGAATTTGTATGCTGTGGTAGATACAATTTCTTAAATAATAGCATATTGTACTGTGAAACAGATCTGTGAATATTTCTAAATCTATGAAAGGATTTAATGGTCACACTTAAAATGTTAAATGTTAGTTTATTTTGTCTAGCATCAGCACCATCTGATCTGACTGTAAAAGTGCTGCTCACTGTTTATGTACTCTCTACATTCTTTCAGCTTCAAGAAAATCAGGATGAAATAGAAAACATGATGAATGCAATATTTAAAGGTGTTTTTGTGCATAGATATCGGTAAGTTTCTCTTAGTAAGTAATGTGTAGCACCATTAATCTATTCTGGAAGCTGTTGACAGGTTATTTCTGATTATTCATCTGTTTGAACTTACTGCCCCACTTCCCTCCACAGAGATGCAATTGCTGAAATAAGAGCCATCTGCATTGAGGAGATTGGAATATGGATGAAAATGTACAGTGATGCCTTTCTCAATGACAGCTACTTAAAATACGTGGGATGGACTATGCATGACAAGGTAAACTGCACTGAGCAAAAGGAGCAGAACCAAGAAGCAGAACTCCTTGGGTTTTGTTATTGATATTTCCAGACTAGGTTTGGATCTCTTAACTGTTTGAATTGGTCACTGCTTTCCTTATCACTCAGAAGTACTGGCATTTCAAAATATGTATAAGCCAGACTTGAATCTTTTGAATATTTTTAGAGAGTACATACAGATTTTTTTAAGGAACTGTTATTTGTAGGCAAATGATCTTTTCTATTTATTTATTGCTGATGCAAACTTGTGATTCATAGTACTTAACTACTTCAAATTAATGCATGTGATATGGACAAATGTAGCCCTGTAGCCTGGCAGTTCTCTGTTTTGCCAAGTTAAGAAACTCTCTAGCATTCTCATCTAGCTGTAAAAAGCATGGGAAAAGCCCCCTTTTATGCTGGTGAGTGCCTTAAGCTGTATTTACCAACTACCACCTAGAGACTATTCTCTGCTTGGAGAGGTCAATAGATAGTTTACAAATACTCCCTGACTCATTGTTGAGTCAGCACATTGCCTCAGTTCTTGCATTGGAAACTTTAAGCTATTGACTTTTAAGTGAAAGAAATGAGGGATGCTCAGTCTTGCTGTGCTGTTCATGGGCTTGGTGTAAAAACCCAATAACCTCTGACAGTGGGTGATAGAAACTGCTTGAGATCATCTATACCTTAAAACATGTTCTCTGCTGAAGTAGATCTTGTATTTCAGGAGGAATATTTCTTCCATTATCTACTTAGTAATTCTGACTGCACAAGGGATGGTCATCAAAGATAGAAATATCTTGAGTGTTTAGAAAGAACGAAACAGGTGTGTTTTGATTTATGGAGATGGTAACTGCAGTAAGACCTTGGAGGTTTTTGTTTGGTTTTGTTGCTTCACTGCCTTGTTACAAACAAGGTTATATTCTTATGTCATTAGCATGATTATTAGTAGTATATTGTGACAGCATTTAATCTTTGTCTTTGAATTAATTCTGACTGTAAAAGAAACTTGTCTTGTATGACAGGAAGGTCACATTTGTATCCTATACTTAACTTTTAATTCAGTTCTTAATTTTCTTTTAGCAAGGAGAAGTAAGACTCAAATGCCTAACTGCGTTGCAAGGGCTTTACTATAATAAGGAGCTTAATTCCAAATTGGAGCTCTTCACCAGTCGGTTCAAGGTTAGTGTAACTTCTTACTTCTGGTATATATGAATTTTTTTTGAAGTTGCATTACATTTCTTTCCTCTTCAAAAATATTTTCTTTTGTGTTCTTAGGACAGAATTGTGTCTATGACTCTTGACAAAGAATATGATGTTGCAGTCCAAGCAATAAAATTACTCACTCTTGTTTTACAGTAAGTACATATATATTTCCTTATCTGACGTACAACACATACTGAAACTTGAGTGTTTCTCATCCCTGTGGGTGAGGCCAGCAGCATGATGCTTCAGATAATCTGAAGGCTATAGAAATGTCTGTACATCTTGCACTCAAACAAAATGGAATTTCAAAAGTAATCTGTCTAGAACAGTGTTACTACTTATCTCCCACAGTTCGGTAGGTGTAGGGGAACTTCGAATTCAGCCTCATAGTTAAAAACTATCATGGAATGTTTGAAATGAAGAACATGGAATATGTTGAACGTTACGCGGTAGTTGAACTCTTGAGCGTAACCTTCTAGCAGTAGCTCGTACTTCATCATTATATTTTGTTCAGGAAGACTTTGGAACTAAGACTCTGAATTTTAGGATGATAAACTGAAGGAAAAGGTCTAGGTTCTCATTCATTTCCATCTCCCTCATTAGAGGTCATACTTTGTTGACTCAGCCTTTTTTGGTTTTTTCTTTCTTTCTTTCTTTCTTTCTTCCCATCCCTTCCCCTAGGAGTAGTGAAGAAGTTCTGACTGCAGAAGACTGTGAAAATGTCTACCACCTGGTTTATTCAGCTCATCGGCCAGTAGCAGTTGCTGCAGGGGAATTTCTTTATAAAAAGTAAGATGGAGAAATTACAGTTAACTTCTTGCTCCTATAGATTTTTGTGCATTTTGTGTGCATTAATATGATGATTCTTACTAGTTTTAATTAAGGAAAAAATGAATCATAAAGTGGCCTTAAGAAAGAAGAGAAAATGTAACATTACTGTATTTCCTGAACTGCTGTAGTTTTTCTAAATGGGAAATAGAGAGCAGTTTTGAAGGCTGCACTTTGAAAGCTTGTACCTTCAGGGAATATAATAAAAATGTTCCTATGTCTTCTCCTTTCCCATCCTTCCTGTAAAATGTCTTAAAATGCTTACATAGTTTGGGGCCTAAAACTTGGGCTTGTGTCATAATGAGTGTTTTCCCATTTGTAGTTCCTCCCCTGTGCCTGCCTCTTCCCCATTGTCCCATATGACCATTTCATAAAATATTTTTCATTTTAAAAAATCCACTAAAAATCCAACATGTGTCAGGTGTGTAGGAGAACAAAATAGAGTTTCCGTCTAGTACTTACCAGACCTCCTTCCAGTATTTCCTAGCTGCTTTAAAGTCTCCTGTAGGGAGGATCAGAAAATACAATTTGCTAAGGCAGAGCATAGGACCTCAAGCACCTGCAGTTATCACTGATGTTTTTAAAGCATTTTGTTACAATTATACATTCCACTGGAAACAGTCAGTGGAATATCGACTCAGCATATATAAAACACATATATGAAATGGTTCAAATGATACTTGTCCCAAATTACTTCCTTTCAAAATAAAATGTAGAGCCAAGCAACAAGGTATTTAGTGCATAAAAACCAGATATCTTGATGTGAATTGACTATGGTGAAGGCAAGGAAGAAGAAAATTGTCAAGAAATAATTCTTCTTTTAGGCTTTTCAGCCGCAGAGATGCTGAAGATGATGGAATACTGAAAAGGAGGGGAAGACAAAGTCCAAATGCTAATCTTGTGAAGACATTAGTGTTTTTCTTTTTGGAAAGTGAAGTAAGTTGGGTTTCAGGGATATCCTTGTTTTTGTGGTGTGTGTGTGGGTTTTTTTTGTTGAGCTTTGTTCTAATTTTTTTCAGTTACATTTTGTTGTTGTTTTTCTTTTCCCCACTCATCGGTTAATAATGATCTGTCCTGGTTTTCCTGTTGTTTGAGCAACCTGGGGGTCAGAAGACTGTTTTGTGTGGTTGTGTTTATTTGAAGGGTCTGTCAGTACACAGTGTTGAGACAGGCTGCGAGTGCTACTCTGACAATCGTGATGATGTGTAAATGTAAAGAAATTGTGATTTAACAGAGTTAAAAGGGGAGAGAGAAAAAAGCAGAAAAACCCAGCAACCTCTACCCACCTATCCCCCAAGTTCTGACAGATCTTGTAGCACTACTCCTTGTAGCTGTTGGTCTGGATTCATCTTTTTAAGTTAATTGGGGAAGAAAATCTTCAGTTTAAACAGAGAGCTTGCAAAACTTGCTCTGTATTTTTGCCACAGGCAGGAGCCAAGTGCGAGAAATACTCTTTATTATAGTTCTGTAATGAACTTCATTGCTGATAAAATACTTAATCTGTTCTCATTTTAGTTGCACGAACATGCTGCTTATCTTGTGGACAGCATGTGGGACTGTGCTACAGACCTCTTGAAGGACTGGGAATGTATGAACAGTCTTCTGCTGGAGGAGCCTCTCAATGGAGAAGAACGTAAGAGATTTTTGTAGATATTTGTTTATATTGCTGTGCAGTTTTTGTTAGGCTTGAAATAAGGAAAAAGATGTTTACGTGTATTTTCTATGTTTCCATGACTGTAAGAAGTCACTAAGACCGATTATGAAATGTGAGGAAGAGTAGAAAGAGATGACCACGTGGTATGGAAGTGCGACACAAGAACAATGGTTAGAAGAAAAGAGAAGGAATTAGCATGCAGTGTTGCCTTGTTGTTCCACAAGTTCAGGCTGCACTTTTGGCATTAGAGAAACTAAGTTGCTTGTGAAACTGGTTAATTTATTGTTACAAGTACCATATGGAAAAATACTATAATTTCTTTAATGTCAGTAGATCCAAACAAAACCCCCGACTTAATTCTGTAATTCTTAGGTCCTAGTAAATGGACCTCTGAGAAGTGGAAAGGAAGTAAAATGATTATAAAACTTAATATTTATTCCATCTGTTTCTGTGACTCCTCCAGTGATATTCCCTCAATTTTTCAATATTTTCTGGTGTCGTTTTATACAGTACTTATTTTCTCTATCCCCTCTGCCACCCCCACCTCTGGAAATGAGCTGTTGGTCTACATGTCTGTCTTTTTGCCTTTAACAAAAAAACCCAAAAAAAACCCCAAAGCCCAAGCAAAAACCCCAACATATTGTGATCCTTGTGGAAAGTGAAAAATAAGTTGTGTCTTAATGTCTGTTTCTTAAATTTCAGCTTTAACGGACAGACAGGAAAGCGCACTGATTGAAATAATGCTGTGTACAATTCGGCAAGCGGCTGAATGTCATCCTCCTGTGGGAAGAGGAACAGGGAAAAGGGTAGGAAGCAAAAAACTACTCATCCAGAGATGTGGGAATGGCTCTGTGGGGCCAGTGTGGGAAGAAGGAAAAGATTGGAGGCTGTTGCTGCTGAAGGGACTGAGATAGGAGATTCAGCTTTGGTCTCCACAGCCTCCATTTATCTGACTACCCTGGCTAGTTTGCTTTTTCTGAATGTTGGCATGTGCTTAGTACTGTTTGAACTACTGCATTTGTTTGTACTATTGAAGGTAATAAAATTTGATTTTGAAAACAGTATTGGTTTGAAAGGAGGACAAGAATCAATGTTTGGGAAAAGCTAAGACTATTTTCAGTGTGAAAGAGCAAAATGAGGGAAAGGAAAATACACTCCATAGTCTCTTGGAAGAAGGCCAGTCCACCAACTGGCATTTCTGTGATTATACAGAGTTTAGACAGCCTCTTTTACTGAGGCATTAAGCAGTCTTCTCTCAAGACTGGTGCATCTTTTTGGTAAGAAACCCATTTAATTGCAGGTTGAAAGCTTGTAGGAAGATAGGTTTGACAAATTAATTGAGTAAATATCATTAAAAGTTTTAAGCTGAAGGGGTTCCCATTCTTACATTGTCATTCCAGTCATGTTATTTTGTTGCAGGAAAGGTAAACCTTTTGTTATAGGTTATCACTTTTGTTTTCAAGATAATCTTAATAGTGTTACGACTAACTTTGAATTGCATTTTTTGAATGCTGAATTGTTGTTTTTTTTCTTTTTATTTTAATTGCACGCTTCCCTCCTGCTTTATGTTGATATTTTACAGTGATTTTAGAGGTCCATGTACCTAATCATCATTTCATTAATGATAATGAAACTTTGCACCAGAACTTTTAGTTGTAAAATCCTCACAATACCAATATTTTAGGTGCTGACAGCAAAGGAGAAGAAAACCCAGTTGGATGACAGGACAAAAATCACTGAGCTTTTTGCGGTGGCGCTTCCTCAGTTGCTAGCAAAGGTAGGTTTAATTTCATTTCTCACTGATGGATTGTTGTTGATTGTTTACAAATATATTTCTGTAATTAATAATACAGCTTGCCACGAGTTTTATTGTTTTTTTCTTACTAATCTTTGTTTGTATTTACTTGTTCTATAATGAATTATGTTGTCCAAGACTTTTTCATCTAAACTTTTTTCCTTGCCGATTTTGCAGTATTCTGTAGATGCAGAAAAAGTCACCAACTTACTGCAGTTGCCACAGTACTTTGATTTGGAAATTTATACAACAGGGCGATTAGAAAAGGTACAGTAACATCCACATGTTAACATAAAAGGAAAAGTCCGAGAATTTAGACTTAGTCACTGGAATTTCAGTCACCATTCTAGGAGTGTTCTTTTGTGTAAAGGAGATTTTATTTATTGTTACCCTTACTGATGATGTGACTTGGATTTCAGAGTTGTGACTGGCTGCTCTTTTTAGAGATAATGAAAGTTTGAGTTTTCTAAGGCCTTTCTGGCTGGTTTTAACAGAAAATCTTGCCAGTTAGATGAACTTAAATAGAGAATATTTATTGCTGGGTTATGGTCATATTTGAGATAGCTGTCTGACAGATAAAGCTTGTAGAAACAGCTCAGTAAGTTTTCTTTTTCTGTCACTGAAACTAGAAAACCACCATCATCGTTGCATGAAAGAGAGGAAGAATACCAGATCACAAATGATGAAGTTACTGCTCTCATTTTATCTCCTATGCTTATGAAGTTGGTGAAGCTGTTCTCATCTCTACTGTCTCCTTCTCAAATGTGCTATTGCATTGTGAAGGAAGTAGCTGGAAATCATTAGAGTCAAAAAGTGATAAAATGGTGTAGTTGACAGCATAGCCTGCAGTGATAGAGCAGCAGTGAGTAACTCACGTTGAGGGGAGGAATATGTGAACAGCTGAAGTTGGCTTTAGCTGGCGGACAGTAGTGTGTTATGAAACTAAATCTTCAATTAAACAGCTTTTAAGACACACACAAACATGCATAAATGTTTGTGTGAGTGGGAGGTAAATATTTCTGTGTTGTTCAGTTGTCATTGCAAATTCAAGTGTTAGGTAAGACCATACTGACAATAGCAAATTTTTAATCACTTTGGTGATTTGGTCTGTTACAAGCTCCAACTTGATTTTTGGTAAATAGACTTTTAGTTTCTCAGAAGCTTCACTGATTTTCTAGAAGGTGTTTGTGTTCTGTATCATAGTTACAAAAGTAGTAAACAGAATTTACCTTTTAAAATTCCTTAAGGTTTATTAAAAATGCGTGTATTTGTGTGTATATGTATAAATAAAAATAAATATTTTCTTCTTTGGCTCGTCTGCCTTGTAGCATTTGGATGCCTTACTGCGACAAATCCGGGATATTGTGGAGAAGCACACAGATATAGATGTTTTGGAAGCCTGTTCAAAAACCTACCACGCTCTCTGTAATGAAGAATTCACAATCTTTAACAGAGTTGACATTGCAAGAAGTCAGTTAATAGATGAATTGGCAGACAAGTTTAATCGACTTCTTGAGGACTTCCTGCAAGAGGTATTTTAATGTGCAGGATCACATTTTCCTGCCCTTGTAAATATTTTCAGTATGTTTTTCTGTCTTTCTCTGCAAGCCAGAGCTAGGGATAGGATCTTCCCTCTGAATTTCAAAACTGTTAAGTCGAGTGCAATAATGCAACAGTGTCATTGCTGTGATAGTGTGAACACAGACTGTGTTTTAGATTAAGACAGTGAGTCTTTAATTTTGATCTCCTTTTGACAAGAATCCTTTGGGAATTTGAGTTAAGTTTCAGATAAACAATTAAATACATAAACTTTTTACTCTTAGCTTTTGAGGCTTACATTTTTGAGAGTTGTAGTATTGTATTTCCCCATGGATTCTCAGATGTACTATTGTAGCTAGTCTTGCCTGTGGTTGCATGTTACTGTTGTTAAATATCAAAATCTCTAGAAAACACTCCCCCTCCCTTCCTGAATGCAAGCAGATGCAGTTAGTAGATCAGAAATAACTTTGTTCCCACACTGTGTTGATCTGAAAAGTGAGAATCTTCTGATAGTGTATTTTACTGTACTATGTGGGATCTCTGACATTCAGACAAAACTTGTTTCTCCTCTTCATCTGTGGTGAGGAGCATAGGAAGTGTCTTTTTGACAGCTTCATTCTTAACGTTTCTTAAATGCATGTGGTTTATCAAGATCTCCTTTTTTCTCTTGCTTTCTGTTCTGAACTAGAACTCCGTTCTAGAAATCCTATACAAGAAATGTGCCCATTTGTTTCCCTTTGTGATAAAAAGAAAGAATGAGAAGTAAAGCAAGGAAATGAGATGTCAGAAGTTGGCTTGAAGGAAAATGGCAAATACTCTGGTGGAAGTGTTGAAATCCTTAGTTCTTTGATGGGTTGTGCAACTACAGAATAGTAAAGCTTGCATTATCTCTGCTAGACTTAGGAGGAGTTTCTTGACCTCAGATAGTTTATCTTATGTACAAGTAGATACTTTTTTGACCCTTTAATTTTTACTCCTCTTTTTTTACTAAATGCAACTTTGTCAGAACTTATGGGACGATTAGAACACACCAGTTCCCTTACCTCTCTCAAAGCCTTTTTTTCTGTGATTGAAGTAAGATTGAAGTACTGACCTGTGGCCCATCTAGTCCAGTGTCTTTTGTCTGACAGTGGCCTCTGCTGGATTCTTCAGAGAAAATAGAAGCACCTATATTATACATTGTATTCCACTATCCTAGGCTTTTTCAATTTTTTTTTTCCCCCCTCCCTTCTCCTGCCTCCCCACCCCGCTCTCCTCTCTCTTCTTCTGCCTCCATTTTATGGAATCATGGAATTGTCTAGGTTGGAAAAGACACTTAAGATCATTGACTCCATTTCTAGATATGAACTGCTTGCTACCTTATCTCTCTAACTCTTCTAAAAGCATATGTGACATGATAAATAATTTAGAATCAGGTCCCCACCCTCTCCTTCCCCCCAGTTTGGGGGTGTGTGTGTGTGTTTGGTTTTAGTAAGTTCCCCAGTTCACTTAGACTACACTGCTTGAGATGTCTCACTATATGATTATTAAATAGGGGGAGGAACCTGATGAAGATGATGCATATCAAGTCTTGTCAACACTGAAGAGAATCACTGCTTTTCACAAGTAAGTTGGCTTCTGCACATGTCTGTCAGGGTTTGTGGTGTGGGGGATTGTTTGTTTTTAATTCAGTATCAGAGTTTGTGGTGAGGGGGTTGCTTGTTTTTAATATGATATATCTTACTTTTTAATGCAGTTTCATGGGGTTTTTTTGCTTTGCTTTTTTTATTGTGTGTGTGTGTTGGTTGGGGTGTGGAGGTATTCAGTGGCTGGGTTTTTTCAACACTAATATTTTTTCTTTTTTTTTTTTTTTTTTTGACCAGTTAGGCTTTTAGTAGTTGTTAACTTCAAATTGCAGAAAGAGTATTAGTTAAATAATATTTTTTGCTTCATTTCTAATGCTTCCAGTGCTCATGACCTATCAAGATGGGACTTGTTTGGCTGCAACTACAAGTTATTGAAAACTGGCATTGAAAATGGAGACATGCCAGAACAGGTCTGTAGTTAAAACATGTTCTTTAGGCACAACTACAAATAGCTTTTGTTGCTCTCTTTGTCATCTAATGGTTTTTTTCCTTTTGATTTCAGATTGTTATTCATGCACTGCAGTGTACTCATTATGTAATCCTTTGGCAGCTAGCAAAAGTTACTGAAAGCAGTTCCACAAAGGTATGCCTTGTTCCAGTTGTATTGGTAAATAAACATTTGTAAATAGCTGCAGTGTCATCAAGTGGGAGCTGTGATGGAATTAAGACTAGGAATTTTCTTTCTATTGATACCTACCTAATCCTGCTTTTTAAAATAAGTTCTTCTGAATTCATAGTTTTAGTAGTCACATTCTTGACTTACAAACCTAGTACTTCCTTTAATTGTTTTTATTATTTAAATGTCAATATTATGTTTAATTTGATGGAATTTTACAGTAATAGTAAATAAACATGATACCTATCAGGCACAGTAACAATGCTAAGAAGGGGTAGAATGGTAGTTATCCCAGTATAGTCAGTCTTTCTACTCTCAAGTAGTGGATTTGAATTTGTCTGGAAACCTTGAAGAGTATCAGTGACAAGTCAGTGAGATCTAAGAATTTGTATACTATCATAGTATTCTTATTGCTCAATATGTAGCTATTCTACTTTACTCTTCATCAGTCTTTTAAATCTGTTGTTAAATAAAGACATGAAAAGATTAAGTTAAATTTCAGGTTTTTTCAGGGAATGATGAGAGGCCCTGTTCTGGTTCTATGTATAGTAATCTTGAAGGGCAAAGCTCTGGCAAATGTCATCTTTCTAATTTCACTTCTTGAAAAATCTTAGAGGAAGGATTAAGGTTTCCTGTATCCAGTGCTGCTTGAAGAGGCTGATTAGGTGGCTCACTCTGAACTGCTTAATGAAAAAAGGCTTTTTTTGAAAGGCCTAGGTAGTTACGAATGGATTTTTTTAAGTGCCAAAACATTTTGATGATTTCTCTAACTAAAATTTTAAAAATGTAATCCCTGTAATCAAACATACATTTTCTGCAGTCCTGTAAGAGGAGTGCTTTTTTACTGAAAATCTGTGCTGGAGTTGCACTACATTATTTGAGTTTCTTTACATCAGGGAGGAGACAAGTAAATTCTTCAGGTTTTTTAAATGTTCTGATTATCAGGCTTGTAATTAATATAAGAAAAAGAAGTTGTATATGACTGTCACAATTTACTAGGGAGAAAACAAAGGGAACTCATGGCATTAATAATGTATGAGTAATTAATAATCCATTATTACAGTATTCTCATTTTAATGTGAGGGTGCATACATTTTTCCTTTAAATTTTTTTTTTTTTTTTTTTTAGGATGTGGTAGTTTGAGCTTCTAGTAGATGCAGGAGTGGAAAATCATGCTATGTAACTTGTACTAATTTAGATCCTATAACAGAGAACAGCTGTATCAGATTATGGTGGTTTTCCCCTATGTGTTCAGACTTCTTTAGTCCAGTGACTAATTATAGTCTGAAGGTGTTAAGAGAGAAATAGGAACTTGACCACTGGCTGGCTGGTTTACCCATCTGTGTTCTAGTGGCTTTTCACATTTCCCACCCCAAATACCTGATAAGAAGTGGCTACACAGATTGTTCAGAGGCACCTAGGGGTGTGAAGGATCTGGAGGCTTTGTTACTTTAAAGGGTAAACAGCAGTAACAGTGATCAAAGGTTTATCACAAGCCTAATGGCAGAAGATGAGATAAATACTGACAGGTTAGTTTAGAAATGAAGATTAACCTAGCTGTTTTGCAGCAAAATGTAATTTGTAATACTTTCAGCAGGAATGAAAAGAACCTAATTGAAAAGTGGTCCCTTAAAGAGACTATCTTCTGCTCCTGCATAATAAAATTTGGTAAATTAAAGCTTACATTGGTTTAACTTCTGATTTACAACTATTTTATTGTATAACTGCTTGACTGCTGCCAAATATACTAAGTACCTACAGAAGTTCAGTTGACTTCTGTTCAATGAAAGTGGAATGTACAACAGCAAAAAATAAGCACAGAAACAGAAGTGACAGGAATGTACTGTGCCTAAAGATTTGGTTGGTTGGTTGGTTGATTTTTTTAGTTGGTTGATTTTGGCTTTTTTTGGCTTCTGACAACATTGTCAACGTCTACTGACTTTGCTCTTTGTGAACAGGTTTGTGAACTAAGTGTGGGAATTAGCTTCATAATACATGCACTAAATTGAAGACTATATAAATGGTTCAATTTTAATAAAAATGTAAATAATACTGTATAAAGGAAAGAAAATATTCCCACATATAATGTCTTAGCATCAGTGTAGTAATCTGAATGGTAAATGTTCAGAGAAAAGATTTTGTGTAGAAAAGGACTAATAAAATCATGTTATACTTAAATTCCTGTCAAGGAGAAGCTGTTGCTTTTGTTAATCCTGTTGGGATTAAACAACATGCTGTACCCAGTGTGTTACCCACTTTCTTGAAGGGAGAGACTTGTTTCAGTTTAGATTGCAGGCATAGTTTTTAGACGTCCCTCAGGTGTATTACATCTTTGGACTGATGCTGGTTACACAGTTGGTCTCATATTACAACTTCCCCAGTTCTACAGGGCTACATCGTCACATGATTGAGTGACACCAACTGTGTTACACATGTGGGTGGTACTTAGACCAATTTGATACTTTGTTTGCTCAGTAATCTACTCTTTGGGAAGTTATTGCAATTCCTGAAGCTACCTTTTTTTTTTTTTCAATGAACCGGGGAAAGAAAACCAACTGATCTGATAGTCCACTTTATCCCAAATCAGTGAATTAAAAAAATAAAATAATACCAAGTAGGCTTGTCTTTTCTAGTTATGAACAGCTGTCTAAAATCCTTTAGGCTGAAAATACAGGTATTTTAAAGAGAAAATGTTTTATACTCTGGAATTTTTGGGGGATGAGGGAGGTGTTAGGGTGTTTTAGGTTTCTTTCTGAGTTTTTTTAGTTACTACTTTTTTTATAAAATAACACGATTTTCATCCCAACTGCCATGTCTTCTGTGCTACACAGAGTGACAGAATTAAGGAAATTGCTGGTTGCTAATTTTATTTGTAATAGTGATTTTTTTAAATAATGTGACTTGAATGTTACCACTAAGGCCTGTGGTGGAATGCTCTGTGAAAGTACATGCACTAAATGGGACTATAAAATTGAAAAAGCAAAACGGTTATATGAAATCATTCTCTTTGAAGGAGGATCTTCTACGTCTAAAGAAACAGATGAGAGTGTTCTGTCAAATCTGTCAACACTACCTGACCAATGTAAACACTGCTGTTAAGGAACAGGTTAGTGCTGTTGTTACTTGTAGTCTTCTAATGCTGTACTTTTAAAGCAGTTGAAAATTTCTTCTTGCTAATATTTTTGTCACTTGTGTGGGAACGTGATGTCCTGGATGTTCAGGCTGAGTGCCCTTTGAGTGTGAATACATACTGTACTTGTATGCTTGCCCTCCTTATGTACATAGGATTTCAGAATCAATTTAAACTTTATTCTTTTGAGTAATTTTAGGTAGCATAATGTTTTATGCAAAGCAGCTTTTTGTTTCTTTAAATAATGACTCTGCAGATGTAGAAGCCTTCTGGGTGTAAGTTGAGAGAGTTCCATTTCAAACCTCTTGCTTGCCTTGTGCTAATGACCTACATCTCCTGTGGAGCTGTGGATTCATAGGCTCAAAACTGGAAGAGCTAAGGACAGCAGTTTAAAAGAGAAGTTATTTTATTGGTTCTGTCTTTGAATGCATGCAGGTGCAGCTTCCCTTCTCCTCCTCCTCTGTGTTGTTCCATAAGGCAGTATATTCCTCAGTTTTTCAGAGTCCCAAGAATTTCGGGATCTCAAAATCAGGAGGAAAAAAAGAGTACTTAAGATGAGTGCGTATATGTTTATATATGTACCAGTATGCACTGTAACCTAGGAGAGTTTATTGTTGGGAAATGGGAGTTTTTTGTAGTCACCTCACACACCTCACATGCACGCACTGATCTTTTGGTAATAGTGTTGTTTAGAGATGCTCTAGCAAATGATTGGAAGCTTCAACAACGATACACTGCTTGGAAAAGATGTGTGCAGTTTTATAGCCAGTCCTTCATACAGTTGTCTTTGCAGGGAGAGTTTTAGCTGGAAATAAGTTCTTAAATATTTTAGACATAAAAAATGTAGATATTAAGCTTGAGTAAGTAATGGGTGACAGTTCAGGCAGGAGTTCTGGCTTTTTTGAAATGCTGGCATGAAGGTTTTGGGGGTTGTCTTTAATTTGTGCTTCTGTTTCAAAAATAATTGAGACATCATATTGGGAAACTCTTGTCCTGAGTTCTGAGGATAACAGAGTCAAAGGAAATAATTAAACTGTAGGGGCTGAGTCTCTTCCAATCTGTGGGCAAATAGTTCTTTGGCCAGGACACTCATAGGATTTTGAGGTTCCAGTGAAGAGCACAGGTTACTGATAGCAGGATTAATTCTAAGTAAATGCCTTTAACAATCTTTAAAATGCTAAAATGAAAGAAAATGAAGAATGTCTCTATAGGGGAAGGACCAGATTATCTTCTAGGTAGACAGTTTAATTAAAGAAATAGAAAGCCAGGAGCCTTTTCACTGCCGAAGATAATAATAAGCTGGTTAAAGTGGAAAATCTGATCCACTGAGTCGCACAATTGCAGCTTTTGAAACTCTTGCTAGAACAAGAATATTCCTGAAGCTTAATAGGCTTGTTCTATGTCAAAGAGCTACCTAGTGTAATAGTCACAAGGTGTAGGATGTGAAAGTGCAAGTAACAAAACTACTGAAGCTCTGAGTAGGTCTTTCTAAGAGGCTGTATGACTCTCAGACTCTGGTGAATGCTCTAGAAACTAGAACTGCCAAGTTACACAGGGTATCTGTTGCATAGGGTACAATAGCCTTGGTTCCACTTCCCTTGTCTAATCTCATGAATGGACACAAAGGACTTCAGAGGAGCATGTGTATTTTTTGTGACCAGGAATTAGTAATACTTGCTTTGAGGAGTTAGAGAACACACCTGTTCATGGAAGTACTTGGGAGACTAGAGCCAAAGAGAAGGTGCAGCACTAAGCAGCTTGTTGCCTTGGTCTGTTAGTTTGAAGAGTGTCAGTCTCTGTCAGGTACTAAGACATTTGAACTTTCTGGGGCAGTGGAGTACAGACATTTAAATCTGATGTCAGATGCACAAGTTAGCCAGCAAAACAAAAAAATCGGTTGCACTTTTGGATTTTTGGACATTAGGATTTAAAGGGATTGAATAATCTCAGGTGTTACATGTTAAACAAACATGATTGAAACTATTTTTTAAAAAGACAGCAAAAAGGAGTTCGTACTATGTTTGGAGTCCACGAAGTTCTCTAGTGGCCTAATGTAGATCCGTCAGGCAGAATTTGGGAGTTTCAGGCTTCTCATGTTTTAATCCTGCAATATTTGCATGTTTAGTTGGTATCATCTGTGCAATATTTTTGTTTGGAGACTCAGTCTTGATACAGGAACCTGCTGTGAGAAGCTGTGCACATTTTGACTTCAGTTGGCCTTTGCAGTTGTGTAGGACTTCAGTGACCTGTGTACACTGTTGAGGTCTTAAGTATTTTGTCAAGTGCAAATACATTATTCTAAACAAAATCCACTTTCCAAGCAAGTATTTACTAATGTTTCTTTTTAACAGGCTTTCACAATTCTGTGTGATGTGCTGATGATCTTCAGCCATCAGATTATGACAGGAGGACGTGACATGTTGGAGCCACTTGTTTACACTCCTGATTCTTCCTTGCAATCTGAACTACTCAGTTTTATTTTAGATCATGTCTTCATTGATCAGGATGATGATAATAATAGTGCAGGTTTGTACAAAAATTAAGTTTCTTTTATATTACTTGTTTTCTAACTAGTATCTTTGTTTCCTTGTGCATTTGTGGGTTTTTGTGGTGGTGGTATTTTTTGTTGGGTTTTTTATTTGCCTGGTTGTTTTTTTGTTTTAGTCTTGTTTTGTCACTGAGAGGTGTGCATGTACACAGAGGTAGATTTGGCTTTTAAATGTCATCTGATTAAAGGATTTTCTGTATTGGGAACATGTAGGGTAATTGCAGTAAGGGTTTGGTTTAATAGGCTCAAATATTTGTATCAGGGTGAGAGACTTGTCAGTGGACAATGAAGTGCATTGCCATCAGAGTTGAGATCTGATTTTCTGAATCCTGACTACTAGCCCATACAGTTTCCTATATAAATGATTAAATATGGAGTCTTTAAACCTGACAGTTTTCCTGTTCTGAACTCCTAGATGGACAGCAGGATGATGAAGCCAGCAAAATTGAAGCATTGCACAAAAGAAGAAACCTACTTGCAGCTTTCTGTAAGCTCATTGTATATACTGTGGTGGAAATGAACACAGCTGCAGACATTTTCAAGCAATATATGAAGGTAAATTTGAAGCTTAGTAGTGATACTTCATAAAACTACTAGAATACAGTAGTTGTGGAGTTTTTAACTATTACTTAGTTTTTTACCTTACAAGATAACTGATTCAAAATCTGACGAATTCAAAACTCCAGAGCTGTAGGTCCTTTTCTGTATGTAGGGAGAAAAATTACTGAGATGAGTTTCACAGTTCCAGTGTGTGGGTGGTAGGGAGCGAGGAGGGAAACTGACTAATTATTTTGATGTCGTTTTTACTAGTTTTATGTTCTTATTCTGATTGATGGTGTATTTTTAATTCACTTATTAGTTTAGTAGGCTTTTTGAGAATGTTTTTCCAAAGATCAACTCCATGATGTCTAGCCTCATTAAATGATTTAAGTTTAAACTTTGTAGAAGAGAAATAAGGTTTGAGTCCCCTCTACTCCTCCCCCCATTCTTTTTATCTGTTTCAATCTTTCTTAAATATAAAAGTCTCTCCTGGCTCATGGGATTCACAGCTGCACACTAATAGAAGTTCTCATTTTGTGACCATGATAAAGCTTTGCTCCTTGGTGATTACCTTAAAACTTAAAATTTGGGCAGCCTGCTTTTATCTGTCTGAGTGCCCTACATATATTTTGATTCTCCAGATAACTAGTTGGGTCTGTCTTAAACCTGAAATACTTAAAAAACTGAACAGGCGGCTGTCTTTTTGGACACATTATGGCTATGATGCTGTCTGTAAGTGCCTCCTTTCAGCAAAGAATATAGAAAACTCCCCACCAGAGTTACAGGAGTTACTAAAAAGATTAGATTCTAATTTTGTACCCTGAAGGGGTGAACACGTGTCATTAACAAATATGTCATGGCCTTGAAGATAAATAGGTCATTCTGCCTCCAAAGTAATACTCACTGCAAGAACTAAAAGTGGGTTTATTCTTTTTGCATTTAAATTTTTTTAAGTATTATTTTGGAGGTTTAGGGTATAATTTTGGTGTAATCCTAAACATGTTGGGTTTTTTTCCTTTAGGTAGTGTTTGATTTTTATTTTTTAAAGCGCACATCCTAGATCTTGTTTTCAGAAGAATTCAGTAGTTGCAATGTTGTCAACTAATATTGACAGTTAACCTTTTTTGTTTGTTTGTTTTTCCTAGTATTACAATGACTATGGTGATATTATTAAAGAAACGATGAGTAAAACAAGACAGATAGACAAAATCCAGTGTGCTAAAACACTTATTCTTAGTTTGCAGCAGGTAAGAATTTACAGTGGTTTATGCATGAAATTCCATACTGTAGATGATGTTCTGTTGTTTAGTAGCTAGTTTGAGGTATGGATGAAGAAATTTTTATGGATGGTAGGGATAAATAGGTTTAAACTGAAATGCAACTATTTGCAAAACTGCTAGAACTCTTCCTATACTTACCAAATATTGTACCACAAAAAATGTAGGAGAGGCCAATAAACACAAAATGAATGTAACTCTATGAAACCTTCATAACTCTAAAACAATAGTTTAAGTCATGTATTCAGAAATATGTTGTGAAATGGCCAGTTTACTTGTTTGTGAACAGATAAATACTTCCCGCCTGTGTGGCGTGGGGTTGTGGTTTGGGGTTTTTTGTGGGGGTTTTGTTTTGCTTTGGTATGTTTTTTTTGGTTTAGGTTTTTTTAAAAAACTATTCTGAGAATTAATTTGAAATAGTAATTTCTTAGTGTTTAGTAGGGACATCACACATATTTGATATTAAAACAGAATTTAATGCCCTCTTCAGTGAAGTTTGTTTGTGTGGAAACCTGATGAATTCAATTAAGGCTAGCATTTGATTCATCTGCTCACATAAACCATCTGCATGGATTTTATTCACAGGCTCAGAACAGTAGAGCCATATATCTGCAAAACACTGTAATCCAGCATAGATCACTGCTATCCATGAAAGGAAAATATACCCAAATTTGTCTTCTCTCTCCCTGTTTTTTTTGACTAAAGGTTATGAAGCTCTGCATAGTGAATGTAGATCTAGATATTGATCCTGGTGGAGACCAAACAGAAATAGTCCTTATTAAAGTAAGGACTGGTTTATCAGTACAGATATTGCCAGTACAAGGGAGCATGAAGCCTTTCCTTTTGATAGCAGCATGACTCTTAAGTAGCTAGTGGAACTGAAGTGTGAAATATGTAACTAAACACTCTTTGGTTTATTCTTTGTGGTACTGAAGAGTGAAGTGTGTGTTAGACAAAACTAGAAAAATTGATTATTGGTAGGATGAGAAAAGGATTGATCAAAGAAAAGAAAAGACTGTAAAGTTCAGAGTATTTGGCTCTGACAACTATTGATGAGTACTTAAAAAATCTCATAATTGGTGACAGAATTTCTGGTGTCTTTGGCAATTTCCCTGAAGACATGTTTCCATTTTAGAATTTCCTCTTTATACTTGTATTTTGGGAAGGAAAATTAAAAAAAAAAAAAAAAAAAAGAATTGGGAATTAGTAGTTTGGCAAAGTATTACAGTAAAGACCAGGTGAGAATTACCCCATTTATATCTTCTCTGTTAATGTATGTAATTAGGGAATCCTACTAATTTTTTGTATTCTCAACTGTAGATCACCTGATTTAGTGAAGCACTGAAATCTGTTATCTAGAAATCTGTCATACAGTTTGAGTGCTTGGACAGTGCATTTCAAAGTTTATCTCTGGGGTGCAGACTCTTCAAGAGTAGCTTTGACTTCACTGTCCAAAACTTCCATATTTGTCTCTTGGTGTTGTCAGATTAAGAATGGGGTGAAAAAAAAGCTGTAAAACATACTTTTAAACAGAAACTTACCTCTGTGTGTATTGGTCCAAAGTTTGGCATAATCTTTTAATACATGAAAATTTCCCTTTTTATTCCATACAGCTCTTCAATGAAATGATTCAAGAAAATGGTTATAATTTTGACAGATCATCACCAACATTCAGTGGCATAAAGGAACTTGCTCGACGTTTTGCTTTAACATTTGGATTGGATCAGTTGAAAACAAGAGAAGCTATTGCTATGTTACACAAGTAATTGTGTGCTTTGTATTACTTCCACTTTTGTAAACACTTCTTGACTAACATAAGATAATCTTTTTCATCCAGTTTAATACTAAGTGCATCAGCCCTAGAGATGATATAGCACATATATTAATTAGACAACTACGGTTTTGTCTCTGAGTAAAAGCCAAATGTTTCGTATTGTTGGTGTTCTCCAGCATCGTTGTATAAGTATGTAAATGATACCAGTGTCAATGCTATAATGAAAAAGCCTTTTTAATGCCTGGTCCATAACAGTAAGAACTGATCCACTTCATTATCAGTGGTGGTCATGTTGTCCTCATGCAGAAAACTTGCAATGCAAGGTAGAAATTCCATGACAGAAAGAGTGTGTCTAGATTCAAATAATGACTGGTATTCACGTTTTTTGCTGGAATATGGAAACGTCAAATTATTGCTTTCTTGACATAAAGGAAAGGGGTTCAGTTTTAGTAGCTCACGGTGCTTTGAACTTTTGTTTGTTCTTTTTCTGATGCAATTTTTAATTTCTTCTTAGGGATGGCATAGAATTTGCTTTTAAGGAGCCTAATCCACAAGGTGAGAGCCACCCACCATTAAATTTGGCATTTCTTGATATTCTCAGTGAGTTCTCCTCGAAACTTCTCAGACAAGACAAAAGAACAGTGTAAGTATTTTCTTAATATTCTTAACATTTGTAATGATAACCACAAAAGACATGCATCAGAATAAATACTTGTGTATTGTATTCTTCCAAAGTGGAATCTTTGACACATCAAGGTAAGTTTACACTAACGTAGTCAAGTATATCCACAGAGGGTAAATTGTATTTATCATTGTTATTTTTCATTTTATGGTGAATGAACAGAAATTGTATTCCAGATTTGCTGTTGTCAGGCCTTTCTGTTAACTAGATGAGAAACATCGGGTGATAATTTCACCCCAAAACACAAATTAAGTGGTTACTTACCTTGACGTGTTAACGTTTTGTTACAGATTTTTTGCATCTCTGTATTTCTGTTTCCATTTAAAGGTATGTTTACTTGGAGAAGTTCATGACCTTTCAGATGTCTCTACGAAGAGAAGATGTGTGGCTTCCTCTCATGTCCTACCGAAACTCTTTATTAGCTGGTGGGGATGATGATACCATGTCAGTGATTAGTGGAATCAGTAGTCGAGGATCTACAGTAAGAAATAAGAAGACAAAGCCAGCAACAGGCAAGCGGAAAGTACCCGAAGGTAGAACTTCTCTCATCTTAAAATTTACTAGAGTAGATATTCATATAAACTGTGTTCCATATTTGTTAGTGTGAGTATATTGGTATGCCTTAGTGTATTTTTTCAGAACAGGTAACTTCTGACCATGTATATGTCTTAGTGAGAAAGGTATTCATTTGATTCACAAAAGGAAATAAGGGCATAACACAGTGTTAAGTCATACAATAGAAAAATACAGAAATGCTCCAGCCAGTGATTATAAATCCAGGCCTTTTGAGGCACATATAAGACTTTGTGGCAAAATTAAAGCAATTGATTCTCTGTAAACAGAAAGTACACATTTAATTCGTGTTTCAATATTCACTTTTAGACTAGTTTGAAAAAATCTTCATGGATGTTCTTCCTGTGTTTGCTTCCAGCTGAAGAAAGCAGCAGTAGTGACAGTATGTGGCTGAACAGGGAGCAGTCAATGCACACACCAGTCATGATGCAGACACCTCAGCTCACTTCCACGATAATGAGGGAGCCCAAGAGATTGCGACCTGACGAGAATTACATGGGTGTCTATCCTATGCAGCCCGAGCACCACCAACCGCCGCTCGACTACAAGTACGTACATGAGTAGGTCTGCTTTGTGTTAGTGTTCATGCACAAAACCAGTACATGTTTAAAATAGAATAATGGTCTTTTTAAGCACGCAAGTAACGTGGATGTTGGCTCAAAGGCAACAGGAAGAAGCCGCGCGGCAACAACAGGAGAGGGCAGCGATGAACTACGTCAAGCTGAGAAGCAACTTGCAACATGCCATGTGAGTGGAGTGAAATGTTCCTTCAGTGGGTTGGGGAGGGGAGGGTTTATAAATGCTGTGTTAACACCTGTATCTTTTAAGAAGGATACATCTTCTAAGTTTAAAAGTTCTCTGCATTCTTAAGGCCTGTGTGGTTCTACAAAAAAAAGTACAGATTGCAAACAAAAACCATGGGCATATGTATTGAGGAGCTTTACATCTTTCCCCTACTTTTTGATTATTTTATTACCAGTACTTCATGTAACATAGTTTCAATGGTGGCTTTTTTTTTTAATACAGTGACACCAATTAGTATAATTAGAATGACTCCTTAGTTTTCTCATAAGATCTGATGTTTCATGTAGAAGTTATGACGAAAGAGGATGAAGGACTGTGTGGGAATATTTGTAGTGGTTTTACAGATCTGCTTTATTGCAAAGACATTCTTCCTTGCCTTATCATAAGGCAGAAACAATTTTTCTTTAGGTGGCAAAACCTAAGTTCTTTCTCACTTGAGCATAAATTAGGTATAGAGTAGATCTGCTTATCAGTTCTCACACCCTCTCAGAATACCCATTTAGCAGTGTAGCACGGTTATCTAAATTGACCTTTTCTAGGCGTTCTCCCACACTCTCTCAGTATCTTCTCGTTAAATACCAGCTTTCTTTAGTAGTAGTTGTGCATTTATTTAATTACTTCATTTCTGTTTCATCTAATCATTTGTTGGGAGTCCCTTACTGAGCGTTAGCTTTTTAAATAGATAAAAGTTAACTTGATTTAGTAAACAGTATTGCTTTTCATTTCAGTCGACGTGGCACAAGTCTAATGGAAGATGATGAAGAGCCAATTGTTGAAGATGTGATGATGTCATCAGAAGGGCGGATTGAAGATCTTAATGAAGGCATGGATTTTGACACCATGGACATAGACCTAGTAAGAAATTTACTACTCTTTTGATGGTTTTAGGATTTGTATTTCTGCTTTTGAAGTAAGATATTTGAAATTTTCCTTCCTATAAAACAAAAATCATTCTGGTTGCTTTCTGCATTGTTAAAGGGCTGTGCTGTTGTCTATATACAAGAGCCATCTGCTCCAACTGCCATACAAAAAGCAAGAACGCTTCCTGTAATAACTAATAATAACGTTTATCTCTTGTGAATTCTTACCCCTTGAGAGTTCAGCTTCACTGACTACAGTGTAAAACCTCTGCTCTTCTGGTGAAATTACACTTAACCTGTTTGTTTGTTTGCTTTCTAAAGCCACCATCAAAGAACAGGAGAGAAAGAACGGAACTAAAACCAGATTTCTTTGACCCCGCTTCAATCATGGATGAATCGGTAGGTTAACTTATGTAAGGGGAAAGTAATGTACATCAATCTTAAGGTTTCCATACTCTCTTACTTCAGATTTTAAATGGAAAGAATGCAATCTTCAGGTTGTCACTGTTAGCTTATTTTGACAGACTGGTACAGTCAGAGAAGTATTTTATGCTGTAATTCAGCTCCATACATTCTAGGGTAGTCAGTGTTCCTTGCAAGTTCATAGGATTTTTGTTCTTAATATTTATATATACCTATGTAAAAATTAAAAGCCTATGATTCTGAGCAGAAAATACATCTGGTGTGGAAAAGACCCTCGCAGAGACTGGTAGCAAAGAGCGTTAGAAAAATAAAGAAATGTGCATATACAGTATTAAAGGCAAGTTTCCTGTTGTGCTGAGCTTAGTTCAGTGACTCTGGTGTCATTACCAAATGTCAGCATTGGACGGTTTGCATTTTGTGGTTATTTTTTTTCTTTAATTGGCATATTTACTTTTGTGCATAAGTAAGATAATGGAGAAAATAAGATATAATACAGATATCTGTTTATAGAGATGAGAGGTATTTTTTCTTTCCATATGAAGTTTTAGGTCCAAAACATCCGAAGTCTGTAGTTTCTGCTTGCAGTTGCCCTTTTATCCGACTTGATAAATCTGCAGTCTCTATTCTCTTTTAAAAATCTGCATGAGGGATTCCTTCTGTCTTGAACCACTTGTAAAGTGTGCAGCCATTTTTGACCTTGTGTAGCTGGTACAAAATTACACTGGAAATAACAAGCTGCAGCAAGCCAGCAGAGGACAGTACAACAAGGCTTCCTGGGAATCTTGGACAGCTTGGTGGAATTTGGAAGATGGTTATGGGTTTTTTACAGTATTATTGCAGCGTGAACCTGTTGTTGTTTATGGGAGAAAGAAGTCCTAAATACTGTTTTAAATGCAAATCCATATATTTTGTACCAGTAGGGCTTTGCTTTAGTAATAATGAATCAGTTAGGTTGTGCGTCTGGCTGTCGTGTGTTCTGTTCCGGAAGTAACACCAAGAAAATATCTTACCTGTTCTCTGACATTCTGTTTTACAATAGTTCTTCCCCTCCTCTTCTTGATTTTTCCTGGACTGATCTGTGAAATACCAGTCACTTTTTAGTCTGACAATGCTGAAACCTTGGCCTTCTCCAGGTTGCATTTAATTGATTTGCTCCCCTTTTAGCTTTCCAGCTCTAACACTAGTTGAGGACCGCTCTAACAGGTTGAGGTTCCCTCCCCGGCCCTGCTGTGCCGCGGGCGCAGTGCGCGGGAGCGGCCGCGCGGGGGCAGCCGCCGGCAGCGGAGCGCAGCGCGGGGAGCGCCGGGGTGGGGCCGGGCGGGAGCGGGGCTGCGCAACAGCCGCTCCTTTACATAACCCCCCCGACGGGAGACAGGCCGCCAGATAACACGGGCACACGTGAAATCGGAGCTGAATCTAACAGCCAGTGTTCAGTGTAAAAAAAAAAAAAAATTCATAAATGAAAAAAAAAAAAAATCTCAGAATAAAGTTTATTTGCTTTATTCATGTAATTTATTTCAGGGATCCCTTATTCTTGGAGTTGTTGCACTTGTTTTTAATAGGTGTAGACATAATAAAGCTGTTTAATTTATTCAGATGCACATGGTTTATGATCAGACTTCTAGTCTGTCTTTTAATTTTTTGGTGTGCCCAGTTATTACTGGCACCAGAGGCAGTTCTGTCTGTGTGCTGCATTGTAGGAGGCACCCAAAGTGAATTTAATTAAAAGAACAGTAAAAATTGGTTTGTGAACAGATAAATATGAACAGCAGTGTTAAGGTTCAGGAAAATTTAGTCTGTTTTGGCTCTTGCTGACTTTATAAAGTCCTGTAAGAGCTAGGGCACTCACAAAATCTGGATCTTCTGGGTTTTTTTGGCACATCAGTGGTCATACCTACTTCCATTGGCATAGAAAGCTATATATCCTGTTCTCACATGGGAAGTGGAAAATGATTCTTTGTTTCAGGAAAACTTTTTCTTTCCCTAGTCACCCAATCTCCTGAAGTACAGTTGCTTGATTTTACCTGATGACTGTTTGATTTTTTCACTGTCTTCCTGACAGAGTGGATACATTTCCTAGGAAATGTTAAGTTTGTGTCCTGGTTGGCTGATGTGGGATGGCCTGTGGTTTCTGTGATCACAGATGCAGCAGCAGCCGGTGTCTGAAGTGTTTTGTCCCAGGTTTAGTTGCTGGAAATAACACACTTGATTTCAGATTGAGGCCAGTAGAATGTCATTGTCAAAGAACTCTGAGTTAGGCACCTAACTAAAAATTCTTTTGCAATTATTGCCTAAAATAATTAAAACACAGACTTTATCACATCCCTACTGGATCTAATTAATTTCAAGTGTGAGAAAAATATTTCTAATGAATGAGGAGCCCTTTTCATATTATTATCTAAATCAGAAGTATGGTTAATCTGGTTTGGAAGAAAAATAAACTTAATAATGCCTTAACATATCTTGAAGTGTCTTAATCTTAAATCATATACTAATTGCTTTGTTATTTGTTAAATGTGTAGTAAACTACAAATTGACACCATTTCTAACTTTTTTTTTAGGTTCTTGGGGTGTCAATGTTTTAATACCAGAGCAGCAAATAAATCAGTGGTGAAGTCATTTTCTAAGTGGAAGAGGAAGTTTTTCAATACAAAATTGTGGTAGATACAGTGAAATTCTGAACAGATTTTTCTCTAAGGAGAATGACATGCTTTCAAGATCAAGTGCATTGAAGGGGCAGTTTTGTTTGCCTGAAAGAAAAAAGAAATGTAAAGGACAAGTAAACAATTTGAGGATAAGCTACACTTTTTGTTGGGAAAAAAAAAAATCAATATTTTATTTATGTGCTATCAGTTTATTTCTGGATCATAAGAAGTATTCCCTCTGAGTTTTGTTCTTAACAGTCTGAGAGGTGTTTGGTACAGATTTGAGCCCCTCTCTATACATTTGCTGGCTATACTAAATAATCATGAGCTCTGCTGGATTGCTGTTCACATCCACAAACTGAAATAGTAGATGGATTGGTTTTCTTACAGTGATAGAACGAACCAGAAGAGTTGTCAGTATTTTCAATCAAATGCAAACTTCAGCAACAGAAGGTTTGTATTAATTAATCATGGAAAAAAATACATAAAGCAGAATTTTAACAGCTTTTTAATCTAAAACACACTTTTTATTCCAAAAGCTTCATGTTAGCCTTCTCAGAAAGGTCCATAAGCTATAAGCTACCAGAACGTAACAGATTTCACTCTTGCTTGCCCATTACCAACCCTGAAAGTTTGCTTGTCCTTTAAGAAAAATGTAATGTTGTGAAATTCCTTCCAGTAGTGCCACTGTATTTTGTCTCCAAATAAAAGAAGCTTATTGTAGTATGTTTGCAGAAAAATTCTAAACAAAAATTATACAGCTTATTAGAGTGTGGGAATAGGGATCTAAATTTTAAATAAAATTATATATATATATAAATTGGTGCTGATTTTATAATTGCGCAGTTTGTTTAGTTTTTTCTTACTTTTAAATTCCAACTTAAAATTATGAGGTTTCAGAAATATATTGAAAGTTTAACAATGTTTAAAAATAGAAGAGCATGAGAATTCATGCTTTAAAAATGATTTTTAAATTTGTATTTTATATTGTTTTATCTATCTGTCTTTGCAAGCAGTCTTCAGGTTAAAGATACTTCTAACAGGTTACAGTACATTTCCTCTATATGTAAATTAGATTGGATAATAGAAATTCATAAACAACCCATAATATTCTTTGAAAGCTAAGCTTTAAACTTCATTTTGTGTCCATTCACAAATAAATTAAATTTGGTCTAAAACAGAAAGTGGATCTATGCCATTTTGACATTGACTCATTTTGCAAGGCTTAGGCAGCTAGACATCATTTTAAAGGAAATATTAACTTATATTACATATGTATATTTTTTGTCAGTTGTCTCTCAGTTCTTGAGGTATATTATTTTAATCATTCCATGCCTTAATACGCTTGCAATACAAGAATCTCCCCAAATGGGTGAATACAAAAAGGCTTCCTGTTTTTAGACTCAGAAATTAAACATTCGGCTGTGGTAGCCAAAAACCATAGATTATCTAAAGGATCATGATAAAATATAATTATTTTACTAAGTCATGGGGTAACAACAAACTCAAAACTAGATCTGCCTAACTCATTTTACATAAATAAATACTCTCATGTCTAAAAGTACTGCCTATATTGTTTTCCACACCACTGCATTTAATAGAACTGCTGAGAGGACTGTATATATGATTTTAAACTTAAGTTGATTTTTCTTACTCTTGAAGGAGTGTTTCTTTGTGAAAGCAGTTCTTACAGCTTTGTTTTCAACCAGCTAAAAATGTTTTATATATTTACCTTAACCTGTTGTCCTCCACATTCTATTGTCCTAATTGTACTGTTTTCTGATTTGTATTTATGTCTTGAGACAGTAACTTTTTGAATAAAAATAAACCTACAGTATGTTGTATGTTTGATCTTTTTAAATTGGGGTTATGGGAGGACAGTGAAGAAAGGGGTATGAGTAATGCAAATGTTAATGTTTATAGAAATCAAAATCTTTTTCCATGTCTTTTAAGTGTTTGTCTCAGAGTTGGGATAATGTATGAAAAACTGCACTGTTTTATATTTGTAATAAATTGTACAAGTTTTTAAAATGTGAATAAAGCACTAATTGGGTAATAATTTAAAGCAGAAAAGTTAATGCAATCATGATTGTTTTAAATATGCTTTAATTTGAGATAAAATTGTTAAAAGAATTAGTGTAAATACAGAGTGAGCTTTTGAAGAAGTTAGTACCTGCAAATAAAATTTTTAAAATTTGTATAGAACTTTTACATGCCAAGAAAGCAGTGGTTAATTATTTTTGTGTTAACGTTTTTTAAAGGTGTATTAATAGCCTTTCTGTTGGTTTCTTTTTCCTAATAACTATTATCTGATTTTACTCAAAATGCTTTTGATTCAGACATTGGAGATGCTGTACATAGTCCAATGGAAATACCATTAAATGTATATACTACTTTCCATTCCTTAAATTTATTATACACCTGGTAAACATTCTGAGATTAATTGGCCAGAGAGCAAGGGAATGAGGGGAAAACCCTAAACATGGCTTCCCCTCCCATTCCCCTTTCCTCAGCTACTGAGAGCCTCTAGCTGGGGATTGAAAATTCCTTTCTGGTACAAGACTTTTAAAAGCAGTAATTTTAAAATCTTAGCGAGATAACACTTTTAATCCTTGCTAATGTAACTTAAGAAGTTTTGGGTTGGTTTTTATTTTAGTTATTATTATTGCAAATGTTCATTATTCCTGTCTCTAAATCCTGCTGTAAGTTCAATAGTACCTTGTGGAAAATTGTTTTAGTAGGTTTTAAGTTTATAACGCAAGAAAAATACCTTCACTATACAATGTAAAGTCTGTTCTAGTTATACCGTTTTGGTACAAAGCCTGTAAATGGAAGAAATTCGAGTTTTGAAGAGAGATATGATAAAAATGTAGAAAAAACCAAACTATTCAGAGAAAGTAAAGCCTGTCGTCTGGTTTGCCAGAGAGGCCATAGGGAAGGTATTGACACAGAATGAATTTCAAAGGAATAGTCTCCACATATTCTGTAAAAAGTATTTCTTGATATTAAACAACCAAAGAGAATATGTAAGATGTTAGTGATGGCTGTTGTTTGTTTGTTTGTTTTTTTTCTCATTTGGTTGGTGTGATGTTGATTCCTGTAGCGTTAGGGCTCGCAAATCCCCATCTTGTATCTCAGTACAACTAGAAAACCGCCTCTTTAAAATCTGATCCTCCTTTTTCCCCATAGTTTACACATATGCTTGTCCTAGTGTGGGATTTCAGGACAGCAATACAATTAACTTCCTACCCATACTGGATTTTTTGAACTGCTTTGATTCACAACAATGCTTTGCTGCTTTTTAACCCATAGATACTTTTTTTTTAAATAGCCTGATGAATATCAAGGACTTGTTCATTCTTTGAAACGTGTCAAAATTGTCAATTTGTGCTTCAGAATTCTTTTGATAAAACACAAATTGGTTCTTTAAAAATATTTTCGTTCCTACTTAACTGCTTTAATTTAATATTCTTCGATCAATTTGTGATACTGAAATGTAATTTATGCCATTGCCTCATTTTTCATAATCCTATGTAATTTCTTGTACTGAGGTTGTTTAATTTCATATATATTTGTTGGCATCCAAAAGGGAGCATAGTTTTGATGGAGGCAGATGATGACATGTACTTGGAAAACAAGGTAACGTAGGACAATACTGTTCTATAATAATTCTGTTTTAAAAGTAATAGTTCCATGTGAATGGTGCCTCTCATTTTCCTCAGCTGTCCTTCTCTCCTGTATCCCTTCATGTTGCTGTGCTTTCTTGAATCTATTTCTTTGATTAAGTCTTAATTTTTACATTTTTTTAAAGTTTTTACCAGCTAGATGTCGTTATAGCTGTTTGAAATGGTGCCTTCCAGCTAGACAGTCAGTTGCTGCTTTTTGTTGTGGTTTTTTGCAGCTACTGCCAGGTTTTATGGATGTAAATCATAGTGGCAGTACAGTGGTAAGAAGCTATAGCTGTGCCCAGAAAAATGATCCAAAGCATGTTAAAGTGATTGGATGGATAGCTGACAGAAAACATCCCTGTCCTTCAGAGAATATGTACAGTTCTTTAATGTCATCGTGCTTCCCCAACCTGATTGTGTAATTTCTGCTGAGCTTGTCTCAGCAGTTTTTTGATAGGAAAATAAGAGGAAAAGACATCATGTTTTGTGTATATTAACTGTTTTTGTTGAAGAAAAAGCTGCAGTTACCAGTTTTAAAAGTGAAATTTGTGTTCAGCTGATAACAGCTTGAGTTCTGCACTTTAGAGAAGCTATTTAAAAGAACCTAATGAAATAAAATATAAAAGTAATAAAACCTCTGGAGACCTAGAGCATCTCAAATTAGGAAGGAGATGTGAAGTTGGTAGTGACTTTGTGAAAGCATTCAAGTAACACAAGGCTTGGGAAAATGGATTAATGAGTTTGAAGACAGTTTCTTATTTGTTGAGGTGGGTAGTGGCAGGTGAGAGATCAGTGCACACAGCAGCAGCTTGTTCCTGATCTGGTGGGCTGTGGGTACACCTAGAATGATGTCTCAGAAATTTAGCAGGGATGGTGTCCTTGTGCTCATCTCGCCCTTCTCTAGACTGCTCATTCAGTACATTTGCCCTTAAGCTTTTCTCCCTAAATCCCCTGTACCATCTGTAGGGCCCCGGCTGTGGGACATAGTGTGAGCACTGTGCTGCAGTTCCCTCAGCTCGTAGGAGGGCTGGGTTGGCTCAGGGCTTCAGCTCTGCTCTGATCCCGAGCTGCCCAGCACTGGGGTTTCCATGCTGGAGGGCTGCAGCCTCAATATCCTGGCCAGCAGCTCCACATGACACCTATTTGCCACCCCACATGGCCATCAGGGAAGCCTTGCAATTGGCTGCTGCTTTGTGAAAAGCAGTTAAACCACAGTTCTTGAGCAACATATGCACCCATCTCTTATTATTTTAACACACTCTTTTCACAGGCTTAAATTCTGTTTTCTTCTTTCAAACTGCTGCACTCCATCAAAAGCAAAAAAGCAAACCACATCCACATGTTTTTCATATCATGCACAAAAGCACTTAAAGATGTGGCATATCTTATATTTAGCCTGCTCTTTGTATTGTTCATCTTAAAACACTGAGCTGTCTTTTACACAACTGTTCTTGTGTATCAACTGACAAAACCTGTCTTTCCATTATTTCTGTTGCCAGTTTATAATCTTTTGAATCTTGAAAAGCAGAGTTCTTGGGGGGTGTTTTTTTAAACTGAAGTCTTCCATTACAGACAAGAATCAAAGTACTCTGTGAAACCTAGTGTGGATTAGGGCAGTGGCATTGTCAGTGAAAACAGTATCTTGTCGGTTCCATCCTGTTTGAGGGACCGATGGTGTTACAGTTTAAGGGCTTATTGTGTAAATGCTGGTAACTGGAGAAATCTATGCATTTGCACTATTGGTCATTTTCCTTGTTAGGGACCTTTTTATTCTTGCTCATACCAGTAGCTTGTATGTGGTGAAAGCAGCTTGTTGAAGTGCTGTGAAGTAAAAGAAGCAGATGTTATATTTAAGGATACTTTCATTACAAATTCTCTCTTTTATTTATTTTTTAAATCTTACAATGCTTAATCTTCTGCTTCAGACTGACAATTTTAACTGCATAGTTCACTAGCTCACTTGGGGTGGATTTGTAGGTCTGACAGAAAGAAAGGGTGTCCTGTAGAGCAGAGAGACTGCCAAGGATGCAATTTCAGCTGTTAGTGTTGCCTTTTCCTGGGATTTGTATCGAGTTAACCAAAGAGAAATAAGCTGTTTGTGTTTGTTCTGGCACACTACTGATTTGTCTCAGATTGTGACAAAGCTGCAGATTGACAGTTTAGAAGCATTGTCTCTTCACATGCTGTTTCTGTAGTTAACAGTGTTCAATTTAGGTCACTTGATCCATTAGTAAAGTTCAAATACATGTCTTTTAGTTTTTTCTTAATCTCTACTCACAAGGAAAGTCAAATTTCTTTTCTTTTTGAATTTGATTTGCTGTTTATCTCTCATTCGTTTACCAGAAATGAATTGTGTGGAGTGGTCCATGAAGCCAAACCACAGCGCTCAGTGATGTGTAATCAAAACTGTGGTAACTTGGCAGGGTGAGTCCTGTGGGTGGGTAACGACTGGTGGTGTACCAAACACCAGCATTCACACAGATGACAGCTCCAGGTCTTGTGTACACCGGCGTAACTCGCATTTGGAGAGCAAAGATGCTCTGACCAGTCACCACCTTGGGCCCTGGCTGACAGCTTGGCCACTGTGTGGTTCTTCCTCAGGCTCTGCTTCCTGCATGGTATCAGACATGTGGGGTGCCCATCTTCTCTGAAACGGCAGTTAATTATTATTAATTACCATTCCTATTATCACCAAGCTGTCAGCAGCCGTACCAGTCCTGTAGCCCTGGGTCAGCCACCTTCTGACTCCCCCAAATTCATTTAAAATTGCTTAGCATGGTCAGCCTGAGCCAGGAAATGCTGTCAAGTCTCACCTGCCTGCAGAGTGAGATAATTAATTTTTTTCAGGAAAATGTTAGATGAACTTGATTTTGGGTCAAGGCTTTCAAGGCAATGTGTTCTAGGAATAAAAGTACAGATCTGATGCATCAGCATAAAGTACACCCCTGATCCCTCTAGGACTTGGTGGGGAAGAGGAGTGGGGACCCTCCCTCACCTGTGTACATTGAGTGGGATGATGGTTTTCTGAATTTCAAAACAATGGTTCTTGTGATGAGGGACTTTTCCCATGTGATTTTAAGGTAAAGGAAGGTGCATATTACAGGAATTGGGACTGAATGAGCCTTGTTTCGGCTCAGATACACATCATTAAATATACTGATGTTCATGGCACAGCTGATTATAAAGAACTCTGCTTCCAAAGGATGAAGATTACACAAAGTAAAGCTCAAGTTAGCAGTACAGGCAGCTCAAGTCAGTGTATTTTAGAAGTGATACCTTGCAGTTTTTGCAAAGTCAAAGAATTAATTCTGCTTTCACTCTAGTACCATAGCACTTAGGGGAGAGAGTTTCCTGGCTTTGTATGAGAGTCAGCTCTGGGTAGATAATTTGTGGTAATTTACTCATTGAATTTGGCCTCTTTGATTTGTTCAAACATTGGATTTTTTTTTCCATTATATCTATTTCTGTTGTTACTATCCCTGGTGGAGATTCAGGTATTTTTTTTCTGTCACTCTTCCAAAATACAGGGAGTTCTTCTAGTTATCTTTGGTCCCTATTGTATTTTTTTTAATATATCTCATTTTTGGACAACTGAGGCTTTTTAATGCTGTTTCAGTATAGTTCTTGACACCTAACAGATTACCAGGTGAAGATAACCTTCATATTGGCAGACAACTTGAGACTTTTATGACAGCTCCTAGTCTCCAACCAGGAGAAGAAATTGCGACCAGATTGAGGAAAAGTTGCAAATAATTTTTTATGATATCCAAAACGTTGTAAAAGCAGCAAAATGTTTGTTACTATATCTGAACCAGATATAATTTTTAGTGAGGTTGTAGCATTATAGGATGGGATAGGGGTTCTGTGCATGTCCCAGTGGAGCACCTGTGCCACAATTCCTGTCTCCATCACTTGCCCCAGCCAGGAGGAGCCTGACCCCCAGTGCTGGGGACTGCCCTGTGTCCAGCTGGCACAGCCTGGTCCCTGCTCTCTCCCAGCCTTCTTGGGGCTGGATTTGACCTGATGTCCTGACGGGAATGTTGCTGTCCTGCCTGGTTCACAGCTGTCTTTCCCCTGGGATAAGGTCTCCTGCGGGGCTGGGGGTTTTTGCCCCCTCTCTCTTTTTATTCCTCTATCACTTTGTTCCTGCAGATCTTCACAAACTAAATCTCTACAAGAACGTACAAATAAGCAGAACTGTTCTTGTCACTTTGTGGTAACAAAAAAATTAATCCTTTTTTGAGAGCAGAGAGACCACAGCAGGGTGAAGATAAAATTGGTTAACGAGACTCTTTTATAGAGAAGAATAATAGTGATGAAGAGAACAACCTTCTTCAAGGATACTTCCGGGGGTTTTGTGGTGAGAGCAGGGCTGAGGGTTGATTCTCCACTGTGTTTTGTGAACTGTGTCTGGGAACTTCATCTCTCCTGTGTCATTGAGGCTCCAGGAGCTGTCGCAGGATACTGGGAAAGGGGTGTGGGTGCACAGGTCTGGTCCCTGGAGCCTCTTTGCAGTTGGAAGTGCTGAATGCTGTTCCTGTGCTCTGCAGAGGGTGGGGTTTTACCTCTGTCTTACTGAACAAAATGAAGTACTTCTGGAGTCAGCAGGAATTAATTTATCAAAATGGGCTGAGTTCTCTGTCTTACAAAAATATTAATATGGAAGGAAAATATTAAATTACAGGATAGAAATGAAGGACCTGACAGAGTAGAAAGATAATCCAGGAGATGTTTGCCTGCTTTTAGTGGCTGAGAAATTTGAGAGCAGATTGTACTTTTCAGTAGTGTCAGGATGTGCTTTACAGATGCTCTGGTTTAGATGTATAATGGAAAATAGGTTTTAAGTGCTGGAGGGTTGCTGTGGTGAGGACAGCTGTACCTCCCACTGGAGAGGGGCCAGGTGAGTGATGCTGGGCTCCCTGGAGAAGGCTTCAACATTTTTCACTTGCCAGAAATTTGGGGAAGAGAGAATACTTTTTGTTCAGGCTTAAGTGCAGCGTAGATGTAGCTAAATTTATTCTAACACCCAAAATAGCCCAGGAGTGGATGTTGTGGTGCTTTATGCTGTACACATACTCTTTATCTTCCTGTGTGGGTCCTGCAGTAGCCTGAGAGACGCCTATGCTTGCACAGCTGAAGTGACCCCTGCAACAGCAGGGTTGTCTCCCTGGTGTTCCAGGGATACATGGCCACTAGAAGGGCTCCCTTAAGAGACTCAAATTACAGTATAAATCCCATATCTCACTGTGATATCTCAGAGGAACTGTCTGGGCTTGTTTCAGTTCCATACTTCATTATGGATAAGTGGGGATGAGTGCTGTGTAAGCTGGTTGTTCCATTTCTATCACGGGGGCTGCTCGCCATTCCTCCTGTAGGGCCCCTCTCAAGATGATAATTAAAATGGGAGGTCCTTACCACATTGTAGTGGTCCCTAGCTGGGGCTTTGGGAAGATGTTCTCTCTGAATCATCAGAAAAAAATGTGTATCAACATCTTCTGGACTTTCTTCTCTGCTAATATGTCTTACCACGTCCTCTCAGTGGCCCTCCAGCTAAAAAGAAAAATAAATTTAAAAGTCTGAGCATGTACAGCAGCAATTTGGGATGGAAGTTCCACAGAAGCCAGTCATTCAACTTTACATATTTTCCCCAAATTTTCTTTTTCTTTTAGTCTGTCTTCTGAATGAATTTGTCACAGTGACAAAGTTTTTCAGCCTGGGAAATACTGATTATTTTCCCCCCTTTTGTGGCTGCCTGACCTAGCAGTAGGACAGACATCTGGCAGTGGTGTTTGGGAGCACCCACTCTCACCTTAGCCTTTGGAGCCACACACCCTGTGGATGCCAGTAAAGCATAAAAGCAGTAACACAGGAAACCACAGGGCTACTGCCAGGTAGCTGATGATATGAGATACAGCTATATCATTTCATTAATAGCAGTTAACTTCATTAGTTCTTTGCAGCCTTGGGTATGAAATTGGCAGCCTGACCAGAGTGCTGTCCTTGACTTTTTACTGCCTGCCTTAAACATTTCTTCTCAAATTGTTGCAATTTCTTAACTCATTCAACATTTGCACAATTAATTGTCAAATATATTCTTGGTGTAGGAAAAGAAAAAAAAAACCCACGATTTTTATTTAAAATTTGAGTAGTTTTCAATGAGACTTTGAGTAAGTATTCATCTTCTGAGCGGATGTCAGGGCTGAGGTAATGCCAACTGCACCAATTAGGACTAATCAGTGTCATTGAAAAAGGAATTTAGGATCTATCAAACTTGATATGCTTTCCATTAAATAATGAATGTTTCTGTCTCCACCCTCTCTATGGTAGTTGAAGTCTCCTTGGCTCTGTAGGTGGATTTGTTTTAAGCCAGACTAAAACTTTGCAGGTTCTTCTTTTCATCAGTGAGGCATCGTTTGAGTGATAAATGCTAGAGGAAATGGGAGCAAAACTCTTTTCTTTCTTGAGGAAATGACCACAAAACCTTGGATGACTTGGTTTTCTTTGCCTCCCTTCTGCACTTCATGTAGCTGGATCCATTTTATTGCATCACTTCAGTGCCACTGTGCAGACCATTATGGCCATGGAGCTGAGCTGGTGGCTCTGTGTTTCCAGAACTCTCACCAAGGAGGAGCTCTGGGCTGGGGAGCTGTGGAGGAGAGGCAACACTACTGAAGGTGGCAGTGGCTTGTGAGCTGGGGCAGCATGGGAATGGGTGCCCTCCATCAGTGGAGAAACAGGCCCAGGAGAGCCTTGGCTATGAGCAGGAGAGGATGGCTCTGCAGGGGTGGGAGGGTTTTAAACTGCTCCTTGTTACCCTCCTTGAAACTGTGCAGGACAGTGTCCCCCCCCTCAGAGGGGCTCATGTTGGAAGTGCTCTGCAGAGGTGAGTTCTCAACACCCCATGACCTCAAATTCTTTGTGTTAAGCAGGGCCGTTCCCCACAGCAGCACAAGTAAGGGTTCTACAGCTCTCTGGGTGCAGCAGAGATGGAGGGATGAGTGTTTGAACTTCTCTGAGCACTTTCCTTGACTGTCAGTGGGGCCACACATCTTGTGTTTTCCTGTCTCACAGCAGTTTCTGGATGGGAAGTGTGGATGTGAACACCAGAGACTTGTGTGGGGAGAGGGTCAGGTACTGGCTCAGCAGGTGCTGTTGGCTGCTCGATTCACTCCACAGTGGAATTTTAGCAAAAACATGATTCTCTCTCACTGCAACTGCTCGACAGAAGGCTGAGCTGTGGGGATGGCTGAGGTGTCTGATGTACACACATTTCCAGTGCCAGGTTGGTGTCCAAGCCATTGAACAGATTTTTCTCAAATCATTACAGTATCTTTCAGTAGCGGTGAAGTCTGTGATTCCCTGCAACGCTGTTGGAGGCCACATGGAGCCTCCCATCTGAATTGTCATTTCCTAATGATTTCCTTCATTCTGTCTCAAAAGACTACCATCTACAACTTTTAAAAGTTCATGTGCAAATTAAAATCAGAATTCCACTTGAAAAGGTTCTGCATACATCTGAATAGCACAGCATCCTGCAGCTGAGCAGAACACAGAAGTTGAAATTCCACAATGTTTGGGCACATCCCTACACAAGCAGCATCAGACAGTGGTACTGAGTGCTCTCCATAGACAGGAGGGGATGCTACAGCCCTCTCACTGCCTTCCCAACTTCTGGGAGCCCACCTAGCTCAGAGGAAGGAATGTGCCAGAGCTGCACAACCTCAGGACAGATGGGCAGGAAATGGCTTGAGGGAAGATGGACAGTACCAATTGGCTTGCTTCATTTAGGAGCCTTTGGACTCCTTTCTGCTGTTTCTCTGCCACATGGCAGAGCTTTGTGTTTGTCTCACATCCATAAATGAGGGTGGGGAGTGTTGCGGGTTGTACAGGGCATCCACCTAAAAACCCAGAGTCATCACAGGGCCAGCTGTGAGCTGGCCTGTGCAGATGCAGTGAGCTGGAGTGTCTCTTTCGTAATTGAATTTGGCAGGGGGCAGACTGAGAGGGGATAAAAGGAGGGATGGGAATCAAATGAGATACAGGTTAGGAAATGAAAAAAAATACTGTAAGACAGGGGAAAACAGGGTAATTTGTTAATACCAGTCAAGCTGGTTATTTGTTGATTAGGTGGACCCACGCATGTCCTGGGAAAAGAAGCCATTAAGGAAAATGGACCTGCCAGCTAGTGGAGAGATATGTGATTGAGGAGGAAACTGCTGGTGCTGCTCTAAAAATCTGGGCTTTGAAGGAAACGTTAGTGTTGGGTGGAAAATCTGAAGTCACTAAAATGGAAAGGAAGTTGGGAAGCCACAGAAGGCAGAAAGCTCTGCATAAACCTGCTCAGTGATGCCAATCTAGCAGGAGCCCTGCTCAGGTAGGTGAGGCAGGAAAGGCAGCTCCTGCCTGCGCAGAATGGGCCCCTGTGGCAGGACAGCTTCCCCTGGCAGCGGGGCTCTGATGCTCCTCACTGTCAGTCTCTTGCAGCTTTTTGAATGTCTGTCATCACAAAATCCTGTGTGCCTCAGATGAACGAGGGGCCCTGTCTCGCTTGTTGTAGGGTCTTGGTTCAAACCCCAGTGGGTGAGAGAAAAGCGACTCCAGGGACTCTGCTGGGCTCTGGCTCCTCTCCAGGCTCCCAGCCCCCAGCTATGTGATCCCACAGATGAATACTCAGCCCTTCTCCATGCAGGAGAGGGGTTTGCTGGTGTTGCAGCATCTATGGGCACAGCCCCTCCCACAAGTGAGCATGGCCAGTTTGAGTCTCTGTGTGCACGGAGCCATTCGGAGGAGGTCCCTAGGGAGTCCCTGGGCACTGGGATGGGGTGGTGATTGCAGATGGCCCCAGACCCACAACCAGTTGACTGTGAGCAAGAGCTGAGACCTGGGTGGAAACCAGAGCTTGTGGATTTCCAGTGTGCTGGGCAGCAGTGCCCTCCCTTTAAAGAAGTAAGTGAATGATTTAAAAACTAATTTAGTCCATCACCTCCAGGTTAGGTTTCTCCCAGTTAGGCACAATAGTGTTTTCTGTCCCTGACTGTGTGCAGCTGTACCCCAGGCTGGGCTGTATTCCCTGGGGGCTGCACCTGCTGGGTGAGGGGCCACGAGTGCTGGGCCCAGGGCTGTGTGCCCAGGAAACACTGAACCGTAGAATTATTTTGGTTGGGAAAGACCTCTAAGACCATGTCATGGTTTGACACTGGCCAAATACCAGGCACCCGTGACAGCTGCTCACTCACCCTCCCCTGCCACAGCTGGGCAGAGGAGAGGAAAAAAAAAAATTAACTATGGGTTCATGAGTTGAGATAAGGACTGGGAGAAAAACACTCCTAGGGCAAAACAGGCTTGGCTTAGAGATACAAAGTGAATTTATTACTGACAAAATCAGAGAAGGATAATGAGAAGTAAAATAAGCCCCTAAAAACACCTTTTCTTCCCCCAGCCCCTCCCATCGCAGGGAGACAGGGCATGGGGGTTTGGTCAGTTCATCACCCGAGATCATCTTCTACTGCTCAGGGAGAGGAGCCCTTCCCCTGCTGCACCGTGGGGTCCCTCCCACAGGAGACAGTTCTCCATGAACTTCTCCAGCATGGGTCCACTCTCATGAGCAGCAGTCCTGCCAAAACTGCTGCAATGTGAATTCCCCCCATGGACACCCGGTCCTCCCAAAACTGCTGCGCCGTGGGTCTCTCTTCCATGGGCTGCAGCCCTCCAAGGACAGGCTGCTCCAGCCTGGGAGCAGGGCCCTCTGTCTCCACTGGGTCTTCCACTGGATCACAGCCTCCTCCAGGCATCCACCTGCTCTGGCATGGGCACCTCCCCCACAGGCTCTGAGTGGATCTCTGCATCCCCCAGACCCATGGACTGCAGGGGCACAGCGGCTTCACCATGGTCATCACTATGGCCTGCAGAAGAATCTCGGCTCCAGTGCCTGGAGCACCTCCTCCCCTCCCTTCTCCACTGACCTTGGTGTGTCCATGTTGTTTCCCTCACATATTCTCACCTCCTCCTCTTCTCTGGCTAGGAAAGAACTGTGTGTACTTTGTTTTGATTTTCTTCTTAAATATGTTATCACAAGGGCGATACCATCATCTCTCATTGGCACAGTTTTGGCCAGCAGCATGTCCATCTTCAGAGCCATCAGGGATTGGCTCTGCCGGACAAGGTGGAAGCTTCCAGCAACTTCTCACAAAAGCCACCTCTGTGGCCCCTACGCTACCAAAAACCAGGCCTTGCAAAGCCAACACAGAGCATCAAGTCCAACCATTAACACAGCACTACCTAGGCCACCACTGAGCTATGTCCAAGGGACAAATCTACATGTCTTTTAAATCCCTTCAGGAATGGGACTCTACCACTGCCCTGGGCAGTGCCCTGTTCAGTGCTTGACAACCCTTTAGGCAGAGAAATATTCACAAATATCCAATCTAAACCTCCCCAGGCACAACGGGATTTCATTTCCTTTCATCCTGTCACTTGTTACCTGGCAGAAGAGCCCAACTGCCACCTTGTTACAATCTCCATTCAGGCAGTCCTAGAGAGTGGTAAGATCCCCCCGAAACTACTTTTCAGCAGGCTGAGTCCCCCAGCTGCTTCTCTTCAGACTTGTGCTCCAAACCCTTCCCCAATTCCATGGCCCTTCTCTGGGTACATTGGGAACACCACTCAGCTGCCTTGCTCCATTTCCCACTTGCCCCATGGGAGGCAGGGAAAAAGATTTAGGTCTGTCCTGAGTAAATGGCTGCGAGGTGGTAGAAGAAAGCCTTCAAGAGGGGTCGGCTCGAGGGTGTTGTCCCCAGGGCACAGTTTTTGGTGGGGATGGGCAGATCAGTCCCACCAGGTATCATCTGATATTCATACGTTGCCAGAGTGTCTGTCTGTCCATCGCACAGACCTCTGTCCTGCTTTCCATGCTCCGGAGCCTGGGATTGAATACTCACACCATCTTGGCACAGGGCCCTGCTGGCTGGGGAGGAAGCCCACTGTATTCTGGGCTTGTGACAGAAGTCCGCAAAGGTTTTGTGACCTTTTTTGATGGTTCAGGAAGGGGAAAGAAAAAAGAAGTGGATTTTCTTTTTAAATGCTTTGTTCTTGCTCTGGGGCTCTGCAGCCTTTCAGGCACCTGAGTAAATGTTTGTTCGGATGAACTGCTCACTCTGCATCTCTGTGGTCAGAGTGAAGTGGTTTGTGCTGGGTCACTAATAAAAAATAGATATTTGCATTTCTGTTACAAATTGTGTTCAAAGCACCAGGCACGAGCAGTGGCACTCAGGGAGTGATTGCTGGGTTTCATTGCTTGGCCTGTGACTCCTGTCTGTCTGCTGCTTTGATGCCAGATCTCCAAAAAAGCCCCAAACTCACCTGGGGATGGGTTTTTAAACGTGCATAATCTGATTCAAGTACAAAGCAGATGAGCAGTGTTATAAATGTGATCAGTCACTCAGGTGCTTAAGTTAAAGCATTATCTCTTTGAAAATCCAGATACCTGTTAATCTTCAATCAGAGCTGCTGGCTGCTGCATTTTTTCCCAATTTATTTATTTTTAATATCTATCTACTAGTATAGCACTCCACTCTTCAATACCAGGGGGAAAAGCTGTGCAGCCTTGCTGGCAAGAATGTCTAGGGAAAGCAATGTGATTTGTGTTTGTGCACGAGCAGTGACAGAATTGAAGTGTAAATAAGGGTTCAGGCGGTGTAAATCTGTGCTGCACGAGGTGCTGCTTGGTGGTAAATCCCTGGGAGGAGGCGGCAGGAGCCTGTCTGGGCTCTGGCTCTCTGCGGAGCAGAGCAGTGGATGAAGGAAGGAAGCAGTGAGCACACAAATTTCCCCCCGCCCCAGGTGAGGCTTTGTCACTTTGCAGCTGTGGGGTTTGCGCTGCTCTGAAGCTGAATCCGTGGTGATCCCACTGCGGCGGTGCTCCAGGACATGCTCCATGGCTGTGCCTTGTGCCCCTGGGACATGGAGGGAGGGTTTCAGCCTGTCGGGGATTAGTGAGTTAAGCCTGGATAGGGCCCCAGAGCAACGGGGGCAGCACTGCTGGGACAGTCCTGTAGTCCCCTAAAATGGGCTTCGTTTGCTGGCACTGGGGAAGGCGCTGAAATTGCCCCGAGGAGCCCTGCAGTAGGAGCCCGTCCCCCTAGGAAATGCACATAAATCTCCTTGCAGCTCACACTCAGCAGGCACTGGGTGGAAGGGTGGGTTCCTGTGCCCCCCAGCTCCCTCAATAGCTGTATCTGGGGAGAACCAGTTTTTAATCTAGGAGGAATTTTCCTAGGGAAGAAAGGAGGCCAGTTCCAAAAAGGAGAGGTGAGGTGCTGGGCAGAGGCTTGGCCTCTGCAGCTGAGGCTTTTTCCAGAGAAAAGGCATATTTATAGAACAGTCCAGAAATAGCGGTGTGATCTATATGCAAGACCCTTGTTCCCTGCCAAGACATTTGGGGTGGCTTAGCCATTTAAAATATTTTAGGCACAGAGCAATATCAGCTGCCATCAAAGCTTGCATGGAGGAGCAAGAAGTGTCTGGGCACAGTGGCAGCAGCAGCCCTGAGCCGTCTGCCCAGAACTGCAAACCAGCCATGCCATGTTTGCAAGCACTGAAATCTAATGTTAGCATCTTTAACTTATTTATGTTTGGAGTGCAAGTATGTTGGAGAGAAAAACAGTTAAACTTTTCTTCATCCCTTTGTTTCCCTTCCTGTTCAAGCCTGGCTTTCCCAAGAGAGCTGCAGCTCAGCCCTTTTCTACTCTCCTTTCACAGAAGGGGACAGGGGAAGGCAAGTCCCATATCCAGATGAAAAACCATATGAAGGGAGATGCTCAGAGGCCTGGAGCCCCTCTCCTATGGAGACATGCTGAGAGATGGGGCTGTTCAGCCTGGAGAAGAGAAGGTTCCGGGGAGACTTTGTAGCACCTTCTGGCTGGAGAGGGGCTTTTGACAAGGGCATGCAGTGATTGAACAAGGGGAATGGCTTTAAATTGTCAGAGGGTGGGTCTGGATTATATTAAGAAGAAATTCTTCCCTGTGAGGGTGGTGAGGCACTGGAACAGATTGCCCAGAGAAGCTGTGGCTGTGACTGCCCTATCCCTGGAAGTGTTCAAGTTGGATGGGACCCTGAGGAACCTGGTCTAGAGGAAGACATCCCTGCCCATAGCGGGGGGTTGGAAGCTGATGATCTTCAAGGTCCCTCCTGCCCAAACCATGCTGTGATTCTATGATTTGCCTTGAGCTAAGAGCCTGCAGGGCCCCAGGACCCTTCCAGCCAACCACAGCCACCAAGAATATACACAGGCCTGTTCCCTCTGTGCTTTGGGTCACTTGTAGATGCTGGTGGATGCTGGAGGGGAAAGAGGAGCACTGTGTCTGCTTTCCTCATGGTTTGGTGGAACTGGAGACTTGGCAGCACTTAGGTAAATAAATCAAAGAGATGGAATAGAGGGGCTGGACAAGAACACAGCTCTGCTGCTTCCCCCTAGAGACAACACTCAGTGTTTGATCTTTTGGACCCCCTTGGGTGGTGCTTAATACTGGGGGGCCTTTGTGCAACTCGAAGGGGAGGACCACTCAGTGGTGCCCTACAAGCCCCATGGATCAGTGTAATGCAGACACCTGAGGCAAAGGAAATCACTCCATTGCTTTCAAGAGTCTCAATCAAGACTGGAAAATGTGAGTGTTAAGATGAGTTTTCATGTGCATTGCATGGGTTTGCCCCGTAGCAGCACCGCTCTGTGAAGGAGCGTGTGACAGTCCCCACGGGGCCACTTACACGGGCAGATCTGTGCTGCACACTGTTGGGGAGTGACTTATCTGTGGAATCCACTGTCTGAAGGACAGCTGGCTTTGCCAATATTTCTGGCTCTATGTCCTTTTCTGATAAAAAGGGAAAAAATAGCTTCATCCACCCTTCCCAGCAGTGGCCTGTGTGAATTTCATGTGATATATGTAATTTGAGGGCTGGGGGGCAGTGGAGCTTTTGGACGCTATTAAATAACTGTACTTAACAATGATTTTAAAGTAACTCTATTTCCTTCCTGCAGGTGAGGGTTGGACCTTTCCTTCCCCCTGGAGCACTTCTGGGGCTCAGGCAGGTGGAGAAGGGCACTGCTCCCTGCAGCTGCAAAGAGACGATGGAATGAAATGGAAATTGGGGTTTCCTCAATAAGAGTGGGGACTCAGCCTTGCTTTCCTGCAGGAAAGGGGGGAGGGGGGTCCTGTTCTTGAGGGGTAGAAAAGGCCATGAAATCCACACTGTAGGATCCAGGTGGAAGCATCGTTTTCCTATAAGGCAGCAAGACCAAAGGCCTCCTGTTCCCTGTGTTGACTGCTCTTGGCTGATCCCATGGAAAATCCCCAGTGTCTTGCTCATGTGACCTTGGGTTTTTATAGGAAAATACCAATATATGCTGTTAGAAAGAAGCACCAGCCAAAGTATGGCTCAGTTAAGACAGGTTCTTTCCACTGCTTGAACCAAACAACTGAAAAAACACAGCAAAGGTAAAACATTCTAGCTGGGGGTTTGGAGGAGAAAGTTGGGCTTCCTATGAGAAATGCTTTCTATGGTCTCTTTTATTTATTTGTTAATGGTTCACATGTGAAATGGAAATGCCCACATCATACATGCTCCTATCTGGTGTAACCAGCTTTTCCTCATGGTAATGCCTGCTGCTGCTGCTCTGCAAGGAACAGAGATGCTCTGCCCTGTGTAAATGTGGTCAATGTGACCATAGTTCAGCAGTTTGGTGGTTCAGAGGCTAGAGGTTTCCCCCATTGCATTCGTTGTGGTGTTTTACATACTCCTAGGAGAGGCAAATGCCAGAAATCAGAACTGAGCTGTAAAGCTCATTTAAAAATTATGAATAAATAATAATGAATAAATAATCCTGACCCAAAAGCAAGCTGTGCCCATCTCACCCTGGGTACACCCCTCTGTTTTGAGCCAGACAAAGCAGGCATTACTGGACTGCATCCCAGGAAAGAGGCCAGCCTGAACCCTCCACGTCAGACCTAGCGGAGTCGCTCTTGCAATTCACAGGGGTGCTCCAGCAAGGCAAGTGACTGGGGGGCAGTGAGGCAGGGCCATGTGAGTGCTGGAGCATCCATCTGCCTCTTGATGAGACCAGGAGATGGGGGTGAGATGTGAGGTACCAATAACATGTCAGGGTGGTATTTCAGACAGCAACCTCACCCGCCTCCATGCCCCCATGTTTCTGGAAGTGTCCCAGGCTGTGTGTGGCCCTGCTCTGCCTGTGGTGGCTGTGGCCCCTCCTTATCCATCGAGCACCTCTACACAGGGTCAGTCATGGCCAAGGCTTTATTTCAGCTCAGACAGGGCTGCTGTACTTGTGCCTCTGTCTGGAAGGTAGAGATACAGACATGGATGTTACTGCATCCCAGCTCCTTTCTCCCAGTTTTTGGCCTGGGTCAAGCAAGACCACTGGGCCAGGGATGGGTCTTCAGCCAGACTCAAGGCTGAGCCAGGGCTCCATCATAAAGCCTGTGTCTCCTCATCTCCTCTTTAACATTTATGCCTAGACTGCAGAGGCTGGAAATACTTCCAATCAATAAAATAGTTTGACAAAACCAATCAATAAAACATTATAAAGAGCAGTTAAAGATGGAGGAGAGGTCCACTGGCTGTAAAGCACCAGTGCTATGTGCAGGCTCTCCAGACAAGAAGCATAAATTGCTAGCGGTTTCCAAAATCTGCCTTTCCTATGGGGTGAGGAATAGGAATGTCTCCAGCTGCTGGGATGGGCTCTAATGGCATCCGCGGGGCATCCAGGCTCTCCTCTAAGAACCACATCCACTGGTAAAACTTCTTGGTTGTGGGTCTTGAACAGACTGTGGAGAGACTCATGGTCTCCAAAGCATCCCTTTGCTTCAGCACCTTCCTGCTGCCATGGGCCGGGGGTGGCAGGGCAGAGCAGAGCTGCTGGTGGGGATCTGAGGGGCTGCTTGGACATGAGGGAGAGGTGCTGGGCTGTCAGGGCAGCAGCACGGAGTGTGCTGCTAGCTGGGTGTCTGTGCTGGGGCCAGGCAGCAAGGCCAGCTTGGTGCCACAGGGAGCACTGAGAGCTGCAGGTAACCCAGGTGATGTTCCATGGCAAAAGCATGAAGCCATTCTCCAGGATCTGGCTAGCCTTTCCATCATTTTAATCTGGAGGAAGTGGTAAAAAAACCTTGGAGGCCCAAAGCAGGGAAGATCAGAGTGCTCTGCAGAGCCTGTGTGATCACTGAAGACACACACATTGCTTTTCTTTTGTTTAACTAAAGCCCAGGAAATGTAAACTGTGATGGGTCTGCAAGGAGGAAGCAGTACCACAGATCACTTCCTTGGCAAAGGCAATTATAGGTGTTCAGGGTTTTTGTGTAAGTCTGCAGCTGTCAGTGTGTGACCACTGGGCACTGGCTGTCCCTGGGCCCTGCTCACAGTGTATGCCCAGCCTCAGGGTGGAGGCAGCAGCGACGTGTGTGGTGCCAAGGAACAGGCACCTGAAGGTCGAACCTCACACCCAGGGGTTAAACTTCACAATGTTGTCTGCTCTTGGAGGATGGAGAGAATTTAATTCAGCAGCTCAAAGCCAGGTACCACACAAGCCAGGTGGAGAGCTGGATGAGAGGTGCTGGAGGGAGGGAGATGGGAAGCTGAGGATGTGGATTTGCAGGTGCTGGAATGGCAAATGAACAGATTGAACAGAAAACCAAGCAACTACTGTGCTGTACCTGAGACTGGTGCTGGGTGCCCCACAGTGAGCAGCAGCTTGATTGTGGAGCCACTGACCGCATCCTCTGTCGAGTTCCATGTCTGTTCAGCTCAGTAACTACTGACTTTGGAGCAGTTTCCCCATGTCCCTCATTGCTTCCACCACTTTTGCTATGACTGATTTACCCAGGCACCAAATCTTGTCCAGAAAACCATCTGAACTTTGTGAAAGACTAATTCTTTCTTCCCTGTGAGGGTGGTGAGGCCCTGGTACAGTTTGCCCAGAGAAGCTGTGGCTGCCCCATCCCTGGAAGTGTTCAGGGCCAGGTTGGATGGGGTTGGAGCAACCTGGGATAGTGGAAGGTGCCCCTGCCCATGGCAAGATGAACAAGATGATCTCTCAAGTCTGAATTCTGTGATTCTATGATTCTATGGTAAGAACTGAGGCTGAGCTCTTCCACCCCACTGAGTCCTGGGTTAAGGTGTGGGGCAGCTGCTGCCCTTGGGGGACAAGCAGGGTTGGGCTGTGGGCTATCAGGGGTGGAGGGAGACAGCTTCTCTGTCTTCCTTTATTCCCAGGGTCTTGTGCCAGGTGCCCAGTGCTGCTCAGACACTAGCAAAGAGCCTGGAGAAGGTGGAACTGGAACCAGTCTTTATTTCTGTGGGAATCACAGAAGTCTCTTGGCAGTGGGAGTGCCTCGCTTTGCTCAGTGCTCCCACTGGACTAAAGCTCCTGGTGTCAGATATGTGTATTTATGTTACTGTGGCAGAGCTAACAGTGCTTGGCTCTACCAGCAGCATTGTAAATATGAGCCTTTCCCTGTCATCCACACTCATCTTGATTTTAGAGCACTTGGTGGTACCTGGAGTATTTACCAGAGCACCTGGCTCTGACTAATGGTTACAGAAGCATATAAGATAGAAAGATTAGCAGCTCAGATGTCTGATTAATATGTAAATGTACCCAGTTATGTGTGAGGGCTCTTAATGAAGTAGCTCACACTTCTGCCTCTGTATATCAAAGGTGATTGATGGAAAAGTACTTCAGGTGCCTGCTGGAAAGTGTAAAAGTTGTTTTTGTCTACATCTTGCCTTCAAAAAATATCTGTAGACCTGGGGCTGAGATTTCCTAAGGGAGGAAAACCAACCCAGTCTGAATTTAATCTCAACTAATCCAAATTGTTGGCCATGCTCCTGAAGTATCTGTAAATTCTCAGATAGGAATAATCCATCAGGATCTTGTATAACAATCCACATGGTGTCTTAAATAAACCTTCCTTTTGGCTGTAGTCTGCAGCTGACACCTCCTGTAAATTATTTGATGATGCTTTATACGAAGGGCTGGAGGCTGAAATGAATGCTGTGGTGAAGGCAGAAAGCCCCAGCCCCATGGAAGATGTTCCTTGTGCTGCTGCTTCCACCCGGCTCAAGTCACAGCCCCAGTCCCAGAGCCTTCTGCTGGGCAGCCCAGGGCAGCTGCGTAGGTCAGGGATATCAAATGAAAATCCTGAGGTATCAATGGATTTGTGGAAAGCAAGGGTTTCCCTCCTGGAGAGAGAATGCCACCTGAGATCTCGCCCATGCAGCACAGGGCAGTGCTGACTGCACCCAGGGCAGGGGCTGTCACTCTCGGGGTGTCCCTGTTGCCACGCTGAGCACCTCTGTGCCCCTGGTGGGCAAAGCTGGCAGCTCCTGAGGCAGTAGGCATGGAGTGCCCCTCCAGCCGCCGCCCTGGGATGTGCCTTTGCCTGGAAACTTCCCTGAGATCATCGTCCTGTCGGGGCTTCATCCCACCCCTACAAACCACCGTGTACATTTCAAGATCACTCTGCAAAATAAAGCCGATTCTGCTGACACCGGTCGTGGAGTGGAAATTTTGCAGTGGTAGTAAAACCTGGGGTGATGCCGCAGGCGGAGCTGGGTGTGATGGGGCTGTGAAGCACTCGCTGCTGCGAGATCTCACACAGATAAGGTGCACTACAGCACCTGACTGTCAGAGGAGCTCAAAACCTTCAAACCCTGTTACAGCTCTCTTTTGCTGCATCCGTCTCACTCCTGCAGGTATCTGGGTGGCTCAGAGCACACATCGTTTCCACCTCCTCTCCAGGCTGTGGGGAACCCTAGCCTGTCCCCCCGGAGTGAGCCCTGGCCCAGCAGCTCTACCTAGAACGTGTCTCATGTTGCTCTCCCTTTGTCAGGGTGTCTCAGAGCTGAGGCTGCAACTGTTTTATCTAAAATTTTCCATGCCTCTAGCCAGGTTTTTTTTGTGCTGGTTTTAAATAGTCAGACCTTCTCTAAGAGCAGGGATTGGAGCAGTGTGAAGTTTCATTCCAAAGGTATTTGCTGATGTCTCTCTGTGAGCGGAAATGTCATCACAGATGGTGAGCAAGGGAAGAGGGAGTGAGTGACAGGGCAGAAAGGCAGCAGGTCGCAGTGCCACCAGCAATCACACAAACCGTGGCCACACACTTGCCATTCCCTGGTTTCAGCTCTGGGGAGGAGCATTTGGGACACAGGTCCCCTTCAGCAGTCTCGCAGGAGAGCCCTTCAGAAGGTGCGAGGGCAGCAGGGTGACCCCTGACTCCAACCAGGGCAGGTCAGTGAGGGTGGGTGCCAGCCCCTGACCACCATCTAGGCATTTCTCCATAAATAAACACTACTGCTGGCTCTGAAGGTTTTTACCTACCATCATGTTTATTGGCAATCATTCACATAATTTTTTCCCCTAACTGCAGCAACCTGGATGCAGTCTGGCATATTTAAGTGTTGCTTCTCATTTCTTTCCAGTTCCTCTGATGCAGGAGAATCACCTCCTTGTAAGCACTGGCTCAGACAATGGTTTATTGTATTCCTGATGACAAATTGGTTTATGATAATTATTAGGCTGATGTTTAAAGCTTTCAGTGTAAATCAATGCAATTAAAAGGAAAATAATACACCATCGTTCATACAGAGAAAGATCTTTGTCTATGGCTATTGTTTCAGAAGAAGATTTTATATGAGAGTTGTTCAGTCGCCATGACACCAGTGCCCTGCTAATGATGCTGAAATGGGACTGTAACACTCTGTTGTCTCTTCGTGTTTCATGGCTACCATGTGTGTGGGTCCCCAGCACTGACCTGAAATGCTCAGGGGCTGAGAGTTCTCTCTCCTGGTTCTTCATGATAGCAGAAAGAGTTGGTGACTTCAGCATCTTGTCACAGACTTCCATGATCCTTCTGCTGTGAGTTCCCTGCTCTGCCTTCTCTTCCCACCCTTCCATGGAAGGTAGTTGGGAGAGCAAATCAATGGACATTTGGTTGTGTTCCCTGTGAGCTGGTCTGTTCTTCAGCTGGAAGATATGTCAGAGACTGAATGTAATAATTTATGGTTTAAACATCTTCATGAAGGACCTTTGCCTATTATAGCAAAACTGTATTACAAAAGCTGCAGAGAAGACCACCACACCCTGAATAGGCCTTCTGACTGAGGCCCTGGACCCCTCCTGATGGAGATAAGATAAAGTAAACTCAGGTCTGGGGAGAAAAGAATACATTCACAGAGGGATCAAGCTTAAAACCTTTGGGGTGCAGACCACAGCCCCAGGGCTATCAGCTGCCAGGCTCGAACAGACCCTCACACCAAAAGGGGGGGGGGGGGGACGAGAGGGGGGAGAGAGGCTTTGGATGTGTGGTGAGAAAGCCTCTGGTGAGAGGCAGAGGAGCTCAGCTGTGGGGCCCCTTCGCCCCAGTAAAAGCTGAATCCACATGAGGGACAGCAGAGGGGTGTCATGACCCATCAAAGGCCCCCCCAAGGGTGTCCCAGACCCTGCACCAGAGCACTGCAGCATGATGCAACAGATCCACAGTGTTGCAAGGGACAGTGTCAAACTGGCCCCCTGCAAGGGAGGCACGTGGGCGTTCCCACCTGGCCCAAAGGTATATTAATCCCCTGGATTCTATTCTATACTTTTTGGCATGGCGTGGCCACAGCGGCAACAGGGGACCCTCACCACCAGCAGACCAGATGGAGGGGATACGTGAGACATCATTGGGACCCCCAGAAGGGTGACATGCTTCCACCTAACCCCTGTCACCTCTCCCTGTCCCCCCACCCACAACTCTTCTCTCTTCTCTCTCCTCTCTCCTCTCTCCTCTTTCCTCTCTCCTCCCTCCTCTCTCCTCTCTCCTCTCTCCTCTTCCCTCCCCTCCCCTCCCCTCCCCTTCCCCGAGGATATCCAAAGTTTCTGCAATTCAGTTCTGTTTTCATGCTTCAAATCTTTTGATTCTGCATTATAAAAACAGACCTGAAATTATTCAAGAGACATCCAGTATTTCAAAGCCACGTTTCTTAATATGACAGTGCTTTAAAATTTGGCCATTATGCAGAGTCAGCTTCTGTGTCCCTTGCAAAGGGACAGTGTTGTGGGTGTGCATTGCAAAGTCCTAAAGCAACTTCGTGATGAGTTCAACTTCACCCTGTAATTTGCATTCAGCCCTTTACAGCTGTATCTGGGTCTTCCGTGGTAGATTTCCTTTTCTTTTTCAATTCTAAGCAAATTTAAAGCCTTTTAAAGGCAGTAAGTGTACATCTGATCTGCCTTTTTCAAGCTGCAATTTATGTTGTCTCGAAGCAGCATTAATTCCAGCCCCGAGGCGGTAGGAGGGCTTACGGCCGCCAGACTGATGAGCAGGAATGGATCTGTGCTGTTTAATTAGGAGCAGCAGCCGCTTCCCACAGAGCTGCCAGCACAGGACCTGGAGGCAGCCCAAGCACCAGACACCCCACGGGGCATGGCCAGTCCTGGCCCCTGCCCCGCACCCACCCACGGTGGTGGAACTCTCCGAGGGGGCAGAGCAGGAGAGCAGCTGGCACACGGCTCCAAGCCCCTCGCCAGCACTCCCAGGTACAGATTTGCCACATCCACCTCTGGGCACAAACTCCATCATTTTGGAGCTGGGATTCACCCTGAGCACAGTCTTGTTCTGGGGAACCTAAAGATTATGTGTAGCACTGTGAAGAAAAAGAGATAAAAATCCCACTCAAATTTCCCTTCCTGCAGGAGAGCATTGATTGTTTTTGTGCTACTAATTGCTCTGTGTTTAAGGAAAAAATTCTGACAGTTCTGGTGAGTCCTGCTTGCTCCAAAACACCTGGGACAGAGAAGCTGTCACTCTTGGAGGGAGGATGGCTAACTAAAAACTTTCTGTGTTTTCTGTAACCAGAGAAAAATTGTCAAGGAAGAATGTATACTGGCAATGGTTTTTCAGGTGTTTTTCAAGGGCAGAAATGAAACTGCATGCCACGTGACAGGGACATAAACCATCACAAAACATGTATGTGTCAGAAGAGGTGTAGGGTGGTTTTCTTTGCCTTTTCCACTCCCTTTGTCCCTGGCCTTGCAAGTGGGACAAATGCTTCTCAAAATGCTTCTGGGACAAATGCAAGTGGGACAAATGCTTCTGGGAGACTCTGGGGGAAGGGAAAGAAGAGTCTAGGAAAGAGGCAGATAAAACTGGAAGCAGCAGGACGTGATGGATATATTTGCATATCATTTTGCATTCGTGAGAACAATCATAACCCACTTATAGAGGGATGACATCAAACAAATGACATATCAGCAAATCAGTTTTAAAGCCTTTCATTTTGTTTCCAAAATAAAGTCTCTGCAGTTATTTTCCTTTTTAATCTAGGTCCATCCAATCTATTTACTGGGATTTATGGACTGAAATTTGGGATAGCTATGTTTTATCTGTCATGCCAAAAATCAGACAAATAAACACAGCCTTGTTAAGTGGGACTGGAAACTGCGGGGTTAAGGGATAATGATGAAAAATGTGTCTGAATGGGAGCAGACACGGGCAGCTTCAGGGGTGGGGCCTGTCTTTGATCACCCGGTTTGATCACACACAGCCCCTGCCACTGGGAGAAACCACTCCCCGACCCCTTCATTTCAAACAATTCCCTGCCTAATTCTGTTTCCAAAACTTTTCTATACTCGAGGAAATGGGGCTTCCTTTTTATGGGAAGGAAAATGATACAAGCAGAGCTCAGTAATTTTCAGAATATATTGGGAAGAAAAGGCATTTATTCCGTCAGGTACCAGCTGAGCCCTGCAAAAAAGATCTTTTGATAAAGCAGAAAAGCCACTGATGATGCAGAAAAGACACTTGAACCTTGCAGAAACGTTCAATAAATGTGTCATGTTTGGGGGAAACCAATTTCAGCTGTGGTCATACTGCAAGATGGGAGTGTTCCACAGTGACCCTGAGTATGCAGCATAGCACAGGCCACCACTGGTCACTGATACTGGCCACACAGCTCTCAGAAGTGGTCATAGTGATTGTCAGTGGTGCTTGGGCCATCACAGATGGGCAGGAGTGAAAGCAAGCTTGGAAACCAGACCTAGACATACATGGAACAGCATATGGAAAGGTAGGACTAACAAAGGATGGGGATCTGTTCCAAGTTATTCCATTCACTGTAGGGTTACAGAAGAGAACTTCATATCTTTTTAATGAGATTTCAAATTCGACTGCTAAAGGTAATAATGTTGTTGTAATTTACAGAGATATTTGTTTCTTCAAAACTGTTGATTAAGGAATTAGAAGTATATAAAATTAATGTAGCACATACTGAGTGGATTTCAAGGCAAGGGATTTACAAGCCTCACAGCAGAGCTGCTGCAAACACAGGAGCAAGGTATTGTGTCTGCCTAGCTCTGGTGGGGCTCAGGTCTTGCTCTGTCAACGTTTAACACTTCTGTCTGTGGTTTTGGGGAGAAAATGAAACCGCCACAGATGACATAAAATCAGAAGAAAGGTGAAGAATGAGGTAGTAAGTCATCGAGGCTGAACATTTGGGCTTTCTAGCTTGGCATAAATAAACGGTGTTTGTTTGTTTTTTAATAAGGTCAAGCATCAAGCCATGTATTCTGGAAGTCAGGAGCCAGGCTGTGTTTGCAGGACAGGGATTGGTGCCCAGAAAAGCAGGGAGCCAGAGAACAACTGAGAGATTATGGAGAATTAAAGCTCCTCATCCAGCACTGTAACTTGAAGGTAAAGGAATGATTTTGGTGGGATAGAGGGAGGAAGTTTGGCACCGGTAAGGAGACACTCTTGTTTCTGTGTTGGATGACACATGAAGATTTCTGTAGCAGAACCTAGCGGGGTCTGAGACAGGGCTGATACAGGGAGCCTTTCTGACCTGATAGTCTATGAACTGAGCTGAGTGTTTCAAATAATGCCTGGTGTGGGTGGATGAAATGCGTGCCAGCTCAACCCAGATGTGCCTTGTCTTCCCGAAGCCTCTTGTGGGAGCCAGGTGCTCACTCCCACCTCCTTGCTGGGGCTTTGTGTGCTCTGGACACACGGATGAATACAGAGGTGGGGAAAGAGGGGTTCAGGTGATACATTTTACATTTCCCCTTTGCTGCTGCCTTTTGCTCCTCTGTAGCTGCTTGGTGAGAACCAACTGTAGCCTTCAAGCACTAGAAATATTTAAAAATCATCCCTTTTGCTCAGAGGAAAGGGGGCATAGCAAACAACTGCCATGTTCCCCAAGAGATCAATAACACCCTGCAGGAAGCTAAATCGTCCTTTATTAATCTGATGAATTAGCCTGATACAGGGAGGAATAGATCAACAGCATGGAAAATAAATGCATGCCCTGAGGCAAAGCTTGTCAGCTATGGAAATAGAAGTGTCTTTTTTTTATCCATAACAAATAATCTTGAAAGTTAGGCTGGGAGACCAAAGTGACTTCTGAGGTTTGTTAGTGCAATGTGGATAGAGAAACTCACTTCTCTCTTTGAAAAGCAATTACACAATCATGCAGAGACAAGCAGTTTCCCTGCTGTGCTGCTGAATTAGAAAGCCTGAATATCTTCCTTCTTATACTTGGAGAGGGACTGATTCAGCCAAGTACTTAGGTGTATGTTTCAGCTCCAGAGTCATTCCAGGAGCTCAGCTTTAGCCTTGAAGTATGAGGATCTGGGGAAAAAGACAAAATGAAATGGCATCAAATTTCTATCTTCTATTGAAGAAGGCAAAAGATAGTTTTCATAATAAGGAACAAAAATCAGCACACCTGACCAGCCACCCTGAAGAGGCAGCCCTGGCCCTGGGTTTTTCCCTTGCCCTTACGGGAACAAGTTGCGCACAGCCAAGAATCATTGTGGCTTTCTCTCTGAAAATGGCATGATTCAGCTGTTCCTTAGAAAATGTGATCAGCTTTTTGAAAGTCTCCACACTACCTTTGGTTGCATTGATTTGACCAAATCAGGGCTGGCTATTTTGAGTTTTCAAAGCACAGCCAATTTGCCAGTGTGGAGAGACTCCTGATGTGACTTACGGACATGGTTTGGTGGTGGACTTGGCAGTGTTGGTTAATGGTTGGACCCAATGATCTTTGGGTCTTTTCCAACCTAAGTTAATCTCTGACTCTATGATTTGTGCCCATTTTCTTTCAAGAACATGGTGCAGCATCACCCAACCATGCTCTGCGTGGGCCAGAGCAACCCGAACCCACCAGCTCTGCAGCAGAACTGGGGCAAATTCTTGTGACTGCTGGAGAGTTTTGTTTCCTGCAGGTGCAGGGGCTCAGCAGGAGCTTTTGCACACCTGCTCATTTCCCAGTAAAATAAGCATGAACGATTATTCTGGAGCCAGGATGATTGACATGTCAACTCTCATATCACTTAGTGTTTTCGCAAGAGTGAGAATTTCAGTTTTCATTTCAAAAGTCCGCATTTCTTGCTTAAACTGTCAGAAACTGCTTGAAGAAATTTTAAGTCAGATTTAGGATTTGAGGGCATGTCAGAATTTGCAAATGGCTGTACATGGCAATCTGAATTGATATATATGGCTCTGAAATTGCCACTGGGGACAATTTTTTGAAAGCATGCTAAAGTAACTCTGGAAGAACTTCAAGCAGAGAGCACAAGGATCTTGGTGTATTTTCTTGGTGTAGAGTTAAGGGCTACATTTTCCCCACTGAACTCCACAGCCTGAGTCAAAATTGAAAACCACTGTGGTCTCTAATTCAATCTTTACAACTTACTACTATTTTTTATTAGATAGAAAATATAAATACAGAAATAGTCCCTTACAGTTATTGGGTCTGTGCAAGACACAAGGTGTTGCCAAAAAAGCAAGAGGGGAATTCTGCAGGTGCAGAACCCAATTCAAATGATAAACTACCTCCAGTGTCACTGCTTTGCTCATTTCCCATCCCTATTGGCAAATATGAATTTTTTTCTGAACCTACAACACTGAATAAAGTTATGTAAATCTGGTGCAATGAAGAAGGCTTTTAAGCTGTGGTAGGTATATCATGGTCCTCTGCCATTCTGTGAAATTGCTTTACAGCCAGGCCATAATCGCAATGACAGACATGCTTGATTGAGTTTTGTCTCTCTGTTAATCTATGGAGTCATTTGCAGGTGAAAATGAAGAGCTATGTGTATCTGGGAAACTGGGGATGCACTGAAAAATTATCCTTTTAATACTGAGCATGGAGATTCCCTTGTGGTATTATAGGAGTGCATTTTAGGATTAGAGTCTTTGGAAGCTTCTCGTTACAAGTGTGATTGATTTTTTAGTGTTTTTTCCCCATAAAGTAATATTAGATATTAAAGAGCATATATTTCAGGTGATAGTGAAAAACTGAAGATTAAGGCAAGGTACTGCGAATGTGAGTGCATAAGAGATGGTGAAGATGACTCATTTCTCTAATGCACAGAGTGAAAGCTTAACTGAAAGGGTGAACAGATGAGAGGCAGAGCACAAGTGGTGTTTTATTGTCAGATCCTGAGAAATGTCATTTCAGACTCTCAGGGGAATTCTGCCTGGGCTTTCCTGTTATAAGTACAATTTGTTGTACATGAAAGAAACCAATGACGGGGGCATGGATGGCCTTTCACAGTGGGATGAGGAGAGCCACACATTCCAGGCAGGGTGGATTTGCAATGGCATGTACCAAAGTAGCCAGGAAGGCTGGCTGTGTCCTTTCCAGGTAAGGATGAGCCAAGGAGAGCTACATCAAAGTGGGGGAAGGTTATCTTGAGTCTACAATAACAGACTTGGTGGGACTCACCAGATCCTGAAGCGGTGCATGAGGTTAAATCCAGCCGGTGCAGACTGGAAGGGCTTTTCTCCTCTTTTTTTTGCATAACCGGGTGCATGCTGCTGCTGGAACCTTGTGTGGCTGCAGTCATCCTGTGCAGCCCTGGAGGGTTCACACTGCCGCTGTGAAAAGGAGATAAAAGCTCTTCTTATCTACATGGCTCCTCTCAGATATCAAGATGATTAGGCACACATATTTGTAAAATGTGCCCCAGCACCTCTTATTATTGACGACAGGGATGACTGGGAGCAATGAGTCAAAGTGAAAAATCAAAAGACAAGGTAAGGCAGTGGGGAGATCGTGACTTCCAGTCACCAAGGCTCTGACATGGTTCTTGCTGACAGGGCTGCTTCCCACCCAGAAGGAAAGACCCTGACAACAACCAGGTTACAGATGGTGCAAAGAGGTTTTGGTTGCTCCTTGTCTAATCATCATAATATGAGCTGTCCCCCTCTCCTGAGAAGGCTGTCCCTGGACAGGTGACAGTGTGGAGCAGTGCCAGAGCAGATGTCAAGAGGCTGAAGCAAGGAGGGAGTCACTGGAGAGGACTTGGCCCTCCTTGAGCAGACCCATTTGATTTTCCCGTTTCCCTTGGAGAAAGAAGAGGAAGAGTAGACAAAGTGAAACAAAGAGTACCTTCACATATTGACTCGTTTCCATGCCCAAACCTGTGTCCTTAAGCTCTCTGCTGGCTCCCCTCATCTGCACCCAATTACACACCCAGTAAGATGGTGAATACTGGGGGATCTGATCATATTTCTGTGGAAATCAATGGCAAGCCTTCCCTGGTTCTGGACCAGGCTTCTGTGAGGGAAATGCTTCTTGTGAACTATGAAAGTTGGTGGGAGAAAAAAACCCAACTTCTTAAAAATCCTTTGCAGTGATCAGCATTTGAATTTAGCCATTCAGGGACTTCTGATCCAGTGTAAGTGGAAAATTGTAACCTTTGCTGAAGAGCGTGATTCTGCTCAGCAGGAGGTGGCAGGATGCTCCGGATCTCGTGGGCTTGAACCCAGAGGGAGCTTTGTTTTTAGGTCTCCTGTTGACTAAGTTCTCCTCTCTCGTTTAGAGAGGGTAGTGTTACTGTAAGGAGGAATATTCAGATGATTGTTGCCTTGGGCCCTTCAGAAAAATTGCCACATTTTACATTAAGGGCAACCTTCCTCACGTAGTACATCTCTGCAATTAATTGTCTTGACACATGATTAGTACCTAGGGGCAAGGACGGATCGTTCTGTTGATTGGGCAGGGATGCGTTATTAATTGTATAAACTGGCTTATAGTCAAAGGACACAAACCAGTGGCTGCAGTTACTGTCACTGTGGAACTGATATTTGAAAGAGCACTGGAGATTTGTGGCAGGGCAATGCTCCTTTGCCATCCCAATATGATTAAGATTCTCTCACTGCAGCTCCTAAGAAATTAGTCTTTAAACCTGATCCTCTGCAACACCAGGTCAGTTGGAATTTCTGGTACCGTGCTGCACCCTCTCATTTTCTTGTGTTTGTTTTCCCTCATTGCCCAGACATGGAATGTGACAGACAGAAGAGTGCAGGCAGCTTCTCCCCAGCTGGCAGGGAGCAGTGTGGAATTTTGTACTTAAAAAAGGAACAAGCTGACCTTGACTCATTCTGAAATGACATGATGCTCCTTTTAGAGTTTTAATGCCATTTTTTCTGCCAAGAAGTCATTTTGAAAGGAAATAAGTTCATGAAGGATGTTACAAGATTTAGCAGAAGTAAATGTCAAAAAACTCAAAAATTATAATAATGGTCATATAGTGTAATTCTTCTCTCTGTATCCCATGTAGGTGAAGCAATTTTATAGCTGTTGTTACACTGTGCAGGATCTCTTCACAGTATTAATTACCAGATGAGATAATACAGTTCAAGCCTTATATACTTCACTAAAATGAATCCCGAAGTTTTCATTGCTGATTACATGCTCTTCGTACTAATGAGGATGCTTTGGAGAGCATACCTGGACATACAGGAGGCAGCCACAGATGAGTAGGAATGATGGCTCCTTCTACAGGTGAACGTGTACAGGAGAAGCTGCAAGGTGGAGGCCAAATGAAAGTCTGACGGCCCAAGGTGGGGGGAATGTGTGAGATGTGATGAAGATGGAACCAAATATTAAGGGTTTTTTTCAGGTTAATGCTATTAGCTGTGAGTTGTGCATTGCAACACCTGCAACATCTCTGCTGACAGGAGGCAGTTCCATGCCCTGCATTTTATTCATGTTCTTTCTCTTTTTGTTTCCAGCTGTGAGGGCTCTGAGGGGAGCAGCTGGTGCTTGAATGCTTTCAGTACCTCTTGCACGAGCAGCGCCCATGCTCATTTCTAAACCTGTCCAACACCCCTGGAGCTGGTGGTGGTGCTGGGTCTCTGGTGGTGCCCAGGGTGGGGAGGACACTTCTGCCCTCAGCCTTGGGGTGACCCTCCTGCCCCCAAGTCCTGCCCAGACACATGGCTAACTGGCTGCCTGCGTGCAGCTTCACACAGTACTGACAAAATTCCTCATCTTGACAGCATCACCCTCTGCTCTCATTACTTTAGAAACAGAAATTGTCCATACCAACTTCTTAGAGTGATACCTGAAGGGAAATGCATGTTATGGTACACACTGTTATTAAGTGCCTCAGGCACCAGCAATCTTTTTTCCTGCCAGCACTGATTCATTAAGCAGCATAAGGAAGTATAACAGTGATGGGTATTAGCTTATATCTCCCTTGCTAATCAGACTCTAATTTGTCTTCTTCATTTTTGTTTCCAGTGTTTTGCATTGTTGTAATGAAGAACAAATAGCACAGGAGAAAAAGCACCTACAGAACTGTAGCTTTTTGGCTTGTGCATTTCTACCAGGCCCAAGTGGTTCACTGATAGGACTTTTATATATTGCAAATTCAAAAAGAAAGACTTCTTGGTCTAAAAATTGTCTCGATTTAAATGGGATCTCAAATTGAGAGTAAACTTCTCAACTTTAAGCACATTCAAGAGCGGCAGGCCATTGTACCTGGTGATGTCCAGGGCCCTAGAAAACTTAGAGAGGAAAAATAGGTAAACCAGATAAAGAAGAAAACAGCCCAAAAAAGGCATCGTGAGAAATACTGAACATTATGCTCTCTCCCCACAGGAGAAAACCGCTCAAACGTCAAGAGCAGCCTGGTTTGTTTCAGCAGAAGCATGGTGAGGTGCAGGAGATTCCTGTGCTGCCTTGCCGAGAACGTGTCAAAGGCTGTGGTGCCCTGGTTTTTGCAGGGCCGTGCAATGCTTCACTTTTACAGTTGATCACCTTTGTGTTTGTGTCAAACCTCACGGAAAAAAAATATAACCTAACATAAACCACACGATGTACAGAGCGAGGTGTGGGAGTGCTCAGGGCATGCAGTGGAGATGGACAGGCAGCCCCAGCGCACAGGAGGGCTGCACAGCCGAAATGCGGCCGAAATGCGGCCTGGCCCCGGGCAGATTTTTATGCCTTGCTGAACATTTTTCTCAGCCAGTTGTGTGGAATTTCCTTTGTTTCTGGCTTCTGCTCTCTGTTACACCTGTGGTGATTTGCAGGAGGAGAAGTGACAAAAAGCTCATCCAACTAGAAGCCCCAGTGTCTCAACCCTGTACACCTTCCACAGCATGAACACTTTCACAAATGCCTTTTTATTTTAAAGCCAGGTCCTGGGAAGCTCTGGTTTGTTGCTGGGCTCTGTGGTGCTACCCCAGGGCTCTCAGTCCCTTGTGCCAAGAGTGGCTGGGTGTTGGCAATGGCCCCTCTGCCCTCAGGGCTTGGATCCCATAACATTTCTTTCCTTGTTCTGTCAGAAATGACCCCCATGCTCTGCTCCTGCTCACATCCTGAATTTTTAAGCATCTTTGGATAGTAACGACTTCAGAGCTACTCCTGAAAAGAACCCTGAGATTAACACTGCAACAGCAGTAAAAGTGATGCACCAATCTCTAATAAAGGTTAAGTGCCCTGTTAACCAAATACTTCATGTCTCAATTCAATTTAAACCCTACTACGAAAAATTTGTTCCTTTGAAGTGGACAAAAAGTGTTTTCAACTGATGATGCACATTTTAAATTAATTTTAGAATTATTATTATATTAAGATACACTAATAGCAATGAAGGTATGTGTGTGGGCGCTTGGGGCAAGACCAAGGCAAACACATTCTTCAATATGAATTATTTTTCTTTTCACCTATCATGTAATCACCCGTAACGTGTTTTATTATTGTTAATAATTAATTTGCATTGTATTAATATTTATTATTGTTCTGGCCCTCAGAAGAATCCAAGGGCTCTGGGGAGCAAAACGAGCTCTGTCAAACTCCTCATGTTCCAGCTGCAATGGGAAGGTGTGATCATATTGCTCCATGTAGGCAGAGGTGTGCTCTGTGTCTGAATTTAAAACATCACTGAAACAAAAAAGGAAAGATAGTTCTGAGGGCGGGTGTGTTTCCCCAGGTCAGAGCTTCTTGCAGTGTCTCTGGTGCTCTGGGTGTGGATGACCTCCTCTTTTATTTATTTTTGTTGGAGGCAGTAATTTTGTGAGTAGTTTTCTAGGCAAGCAAAGGTTGAACTTTTGAGGTAAATGTACACGGCATGACCTTTATGTCTCTTAGCCACTGTCAGGCTTCGCTGAGTGCTCTGCACCCTGACATTCAGTAAGGCAATAAAGAAATGAAAAGTACTAATGTAACCTTTATAAAAATAGTTGAAATGATAGTTTAGTTTTTAATCTCCCACTATGGTGTTAAAATAAGCTCAATAAACTTTGGCAGTAAATTACATTCAGAAGGAATTCAATTTAAATAACATTATGGTTATGATAGTCAGCAAATTATGTCCTAAACTGCTGCTTCAAGAAAAAAAAGACACATTTAGGGTGGGATTGTTGACCTTTCCAATTTTTGGATAATACTTGGGCCACTATTAATTTTTCGGTAGTTGATCTGGAACCTGAGGTCCTTTCTTCTTGCATATCCTGCCAAGCAATTAAGAGGATGTTGTAGATTAGCACCTCTCAGCCGCCAGGGCAGATGAGTCTTGTGTATTTGAGCTGCAGCATTGTGCTTCCTGTCATCTTTAGAAGTGACCTGCACAAAAAATAGGACCAAAATGCTGTTTGAAGAGAAAGAAATGAAACAAAGGAATGGTTTAAACAAGGTTGTAAAGTTGTTTGATAGTGAGAATAATTTCTCGGGCTTCATATAATGTGACATGGTTTGCAGGGTGATCATTAGAGATCAGGCTATAAAATCAGGCTGAGCTTGTGGCTCTGAAGTACCCGCTGGAAACTGAATATGCCATAGGCTCACATATCTGAATACGTGCTGGAAACAACTGCTGTGTGATGATTGAAGTCTGTATGTGAGATAAAAGTTAAGTAGAACAGTATATACAAGAGTATGTCTTTCATCGTACATGGAGGGATCTGAAACTATTTCTCAAACACATATTTCTCGGAGTTGTTTTTCCCCAAATGCTCTCCTTTTGCAGTCTGTGGTGATACAGCAATCTTTATCCATTGCCCTGGATGCAATTTTGAGCTCTGATTTGTCTAACTGCACAAAACATAGGAAGGTGAGGGACATGTGCCCAGCACTGGTTTTGTTGGATGTTTTAATTCATGAGAGATATCACCATTCTACTGGTTCTCTTGCAAAATTAAATCCTCTCCCATGTAGTCAGCCTTTAATTGCCTGTAGTGCTCAGACAGAGCTTGGAGAGGAGCTATAGAAGGATTTTTCTGAATAGGTAGGACTAGAGAAAACAATGGTTCCTGAGCTCTGCTCACCCTCTCCTGCCTCTGTATCTGCTCAGCCTGACTGCATCTTTCACAGTGGAAAGGGACATATGGCCTGTCATGGGGGAAGCACCAGGGAAGATGAATACAGTGAAAAAATACAGTATTGCCACCAGTTCAACTAGACTAGGAGCTATTACTGGAAGACTGAGTTTATTTCTTACAGCTGTGGGGAGGTTTCTGTTCCTTTGAAGCTGAGGAGAGCACAGTGAAGGTGTGGGAGGTGATTTTCAGTGTGGGGAAGAGGGACAGAGGAAAAGCAGTTTGCACTACCAGGGAAAATGTGCTAAAGGGAAGGAAACAAATATTGCCTATGGGTGATAAAAAGATAGATGCACATTATAGAGTAGTGGGGGCTATTTTCTGGAGAAATTGTGATCTCTACTAGCAGGTGAGCAGGATTGCAATGCTAAAGACTCATTGCATTGTTCCCAATGCTGCTCTAGACTTAGGTAATTTCACACTTTCTCTATGAAAAAATAATCTGCTGAACGAGTTTTACTGTATAATTTTCAATGAATATAATTTAGAAAGGTTTCAGTAAAACAGCTCTTTACCCCTTGAAGGAAACTGAGAAGTAGGAGGTCAAAAATTAGTGATCTAGTTTCATGTTATTAGATTTCTCCTAATCAAGGCAGCAGTGAATATACTGCATTCATAGAGCACCAACTGTGTAGAACAAATGGATTATGATTTTTTTTTATGGTGTTGCTATAAATACTTTGTCCCTACCTAGATTTGCCATTGGAAGTGAAGTATAATGTTTTAACACATGTAAAGAAAGCACATAGTCATATCTGCATAAAAGTTTTAACTTTTTGTGACTAATTAGGAATATGGGGACTTTAAAAAAGTCTCGGTTCTTTCTTCTTGAAAATTAAGGCAGATGAGTGTGTTACAGATGCTGAATTGAAGGGTGTTTCAAACCTATGGTTGTATTGTTTCTAGCTGGACCTTAATCAAACTGGGGGCATTTATATACTCTTACTAGATGAAGATGTGACTTGTTCCAGGGCATAAAACTGATAAGAAAGTGTAGTGGTTTGGTCCAAAATACTCATTACTGTTTATCTGCTGTGAGATAAGAATTAGGAGAAATGCAAAGCAGGCACCAAGCTTGAAAGAATATAAAGAAGTTTATTAACAGACCTAAAAGAGGGGAAAAAAAAAATTATACCACCTTCAGAACTCTCCTCCTCCCCCCACCTTCCTCCCTTCTCCCACTGACAGTGTAAAAAGACAACCCTTAAGATGTTCAGTCTGTTTACCACTTCCATAACAACCTTGTTCAGTCCATTTAGAAAGAGAAGTCTCTTCTTGCTCATGCTATGAAAACATTATCACAACGAGACAGCCGCCCACTTCCAAATATTGTTCAGTACATTTAGGAAGAGGAGTCTCTCTGCTCGCCTGTGAGTCCCTTCCCCCGACTTGCAGCTTTTCCCACAACTGCTTTCGAGGGTCCACTCTTGAAGTTTTTTGGGGTACAATTTTAAGGTTGAGCCGTTCAGAAACAAAAACAGAGGCCCTTCTCCTTCCCTGGGAGCAAAGGGTCTTCATCATCTTCATCGTTAGGACTATCTCTGGGAGCATCTCTAGGGACTGAGGTTTTTTCCTTTCCCATTTGGAGCAAAAGTCCTCATCTGGTTCATCTCTCCCTGTCCAAACTTCTCATGAAATTACAGCTGCGTCAGCATCTGCCTATCTCAGCGCAGGTGCTTTTGCTCACGAGTTGAACACTCCACCGCCCAGATCTTCATGAAATTACAACAGGATACTCTGATATATCATAGCTTCACAACAGAATTTCAGCTTTAAGCATCTCCTCTCTCTCTTCCCTCGGGGTTTCAGCTCTTCACAGCAATAAAAAGGGTTAATCTCACCTCGGCCTTGCAGCTTTGCAGCTGGAATGTTGAATGTTTCTTATCGCAGTGGAGAGGGGGGAGAGCCGAGCCGCTCCGGCTGCCCACAGCAAGGCAGTGGGGGGGGGTTCCATGGCTGGAACAGGTCCATCGGCTCCAGGATGGCCGTGGCCCGGCCCGGCCTGGCCCAAGCAGGGCCTGGCCGGGCCCGCTGGCCCCCACTCGGGGCCCGCAGCCACCTGTCCCAGCGCCGGAAACGAGAGAGAGCTTGGAGGGGGAGTTTGCCTATTCTTAAATGTGGATCACAGAGGTGATCACAACTTTAAGTGGCTTAGAGAATTGTCCATATTCAAACTGGCCAGCTGATAGGTTCTATCAGTTCCCAGAGGAAGCTGTAAGCACCCCTTAGCAAGGACGTCCCTTCCGGGACTATGCTTGCTAACCTATGACAGAAAGGAATGGGCTAAAAATGCGATACTGCATGAAATTATCTGACCTCTAATATTTGGAAGTTACGAGAAACATTTCCACTGGCTTGTAGTCAGGACATGGCTTAGTAAAGGAAAAAGCATATTTTGGTTTTTTTCAGGGACTGTCCCCCCTTTCTATGCAATGCAACATGCTATCTAGAATTCTCTCATTCCTTGCCCTTTTATGAGTTCTTCCTTTTTTTCACTCAGTATTTGCTCAATAGTTTTTCAGTTAAAGTATGTACATATGATCATAGAATGTAGAAGTTAGGTTTACTTTGCTGAAATTTTTGCAAAAACTGAGGAAATTTTAGAAAAGTTACGGAAAAAAAAGGCCCTAAATTCTGCCAGGTTTATTCTATTGCCTATTAGAAATTTTAAGTGAAAATATTGAAGAAAGGATAGTAAAGAAAGTGTTTCAACAATACAAGTTGTTAATGAAGTATTTATGTATAAACTAATTAAATGAATCTAAAACCAGAATTGTATTTTACTTTAAAGTTTGCAATACAATATCCGGGTGGGGGAAAACCCCTTCATATTTGGTGAGAGGCTCTCTAAGGTAGGAAAAGAATTCAGGTCAGAGATTTCTGCCTGTTTTATCTGTCAAACAAGAGCAGGAAACTGAAGTCAAATACCTACATTTAGCAGGAACAGAATGATGTGCCTGCTGCAGCCCACATGGCTGGCACTGTTTCCTCACCTGTCACCAGTGTGGTCCCCAACTGTCCCATTGCCACTGGATTGCCCCAGACCAGTGGGCTGGGGTCTCCAGAGGGCTGGGATCTCTCTGAGGGCGAGTTGTTGCCAACCTGGTATTTGAAGATGTTCCTGAGCACATTCATTCCTCTGTATGCAAAGCCCTAATGTTTTTTTTGGACAACCCTGAGCGTGCTTATGAATAGTTCATAGTAAAAGCTTCCACGGAGAATATAAAAAGCAATTAAATCTTAATGGCCTGGTGTTTACATTTTTTGAACTACAGGTTGGAAAGCCTGAGTGCAAATTGTTCTGACACAACTAACGTTTTTGCTGTGAGGGAATTTGTGATAAGCACTGTGCAAAAAAAATGGATCTAACCAATCTAGTTGCTCATTTTTTCATACACATTTTCCTTGTACCACTAGAAGTGAGGGTTTTCAGTGGTATTTTAGGTGACAGTTCCCTCAGCAAAATGACTGTCAGTACCTGCAGATTTAAGGTCTCAGGGAGAGGGGAATGTGGTCTCACCCAGGCAGGGAGGTCAGGATGAAAATGCTGTCCCCAAACACCATCAGGGTGTTTAGATACCGTCCCCATGAGAGCCATGATGACTACATACAAATAAAACATGACTCGAGTACTCAAAGTACTTTATAGTTGCTCTTAAGGAGTGAATTCTGCAGGGGCAGCAGCCTCATGGGGGGGGTTCTACCCAGGCTGGGACTTGGGACCCATCTACATAGATCTGCTACAAAACTTTCATGGGTGTGTTATGCCAAGTAAAGCAGCAGGTTTCAGCTCCAAATAAAACTTCCCCTTTGACGCAAGGGACAATGACACTTTTGGTGCTTTTAGGTTTTCTGCTCCCCATTGGCCTTTGCCACCTCAAATTTTATTGCTCACAGGTCAAAATAAACATCAAGGGAGGAGAAGGCAAAGGCTTCCCTTTCAGCCTTGCAGACTGTGTGTCTTTGTGCCTGACACAGTTTTATTTATCTTAAAATACAGTAGTAAGTAACCACAGAATCACAGAATGGGTTTACAGAATATCCTGAGTTGGAAGGCACCCACAAATATCATCGAGTCCAGTTTCTGGCTTTTCATGGGACAACCCCATCACAACGTGTTTGAGAGTGTGGTCCAAACGCTTCTTTAACTCTGACAGGTTTGTATGACAAGCACTCTTCCTCATCTTGTCCTTCTGGCTCACCTTGCCTCTGACATGGAGGGGTCAGCCATGCCTGGGACAAGGCTTCCCAACCAACAGGGCTGCCAAGGCATGCCAGCCAAGGGGAATGGCTTCCTTCACACACTTGCATGAGCGTGCTAGCTCTCAGAGGGGACTCATCTGGTACAGATTGAAAGCAGTGACCCAGAGTTATGTGGATCCTCTGCATCACCCAGACCTCATCTGCTTAGCTTCTAACCTTTGAAAAACCCTCATCTGCCTCAGGGAATGGCCTTAAATGCACAGAGCTGTGACAGTGATACAAGGAGTAAGAGTTTTGTGGCATGTAAATGTTGTTGTCTTGGCCAGCTCAATTTCTTTTGCTCTTTTCTCTCAGTGTATTTGAGTCTGTAATCAATAGTGAAATTAAAATGACGTGGGTTTAGTCCACCCACAGACTTTCACTGTCCTGCTTGGAGATGCCAGATCTGCAGTGTTTTGCTAATCTGTGCTTGAATGCTGGGAAGTCCTTGCCTAAAGATTGCTGCTCTCCAAAAAACCCCACATTTCCTGTTGTCTGTCGAGAGAAGTTTCACCGGCTCATGCTCTCATTACAAGCAGGGCAGCTCTGCTGTTGATTTCAATCGGAACAGGATTGGAGCTACTGTCATCTTAGTATCAGTGTGGGTTATGAGCAGATGGTATTGCCTGACATTGAGTCCAATGCAAGATTTCTTGCTTGGGCTGAAGCAAAATAACTCTATTGCAGTCTTCCATCAGTGAGAAAAGATAACATTTAATGAGGGAACTTTTCAGGATCTGCCAGAAAAATAAAAGAAATTTAATACACATAGCTATTTTAAAATACATAAGCTCCACATGCATGTGTGTGTGTGTGTGTACATGAACACATCAGTTCTGGGTTTTTTGTTTTTGGGGTTTTTGTACAGAATTATAATTTTTCTTATTGCTGAAGTCTGTGATGTAGGCCAGAAAAGCAAGCTGTCCCCAAAATACTAAGGCAAAACTTTCCAAGAACAATTAGTATAACCAGAATATGTTTTTTTTTTCCTTATTGAGATTGTGTCTGTTTTGGTGACAGCCCGATATGTGAAGTAAGCATTCAATGAGGGCCACAGTTAGTGTGGTCTCTATATAAAATACTCAGTGCAAGTGTGTGTGTGTATTTCTCTGTGCTGAGACCAATATAACATCACCACAATAGCTTTTGAACAATTCATGAAATGAAAAATCTCAGTGCAGTGAGAGAATACATACTGGGCTGTACTGAACTATCTGTTCAAACAGATAGTTTAAACTTGGTTAATAAACAACCTAAAACTTAACACCTCCCATCCATATATTTTCCCTTTGTGCTGTTACAGGTAGACTTATGATTGGAATCTCAAAATATTAGAAACTCTATCTGGACACAGAAATGTGCACAGAGCACATTTTTATTTTGCCATGAGCAATGTTTGGTTTCAGGGGAAGCTGTTTGTGCATCACCACAGGTTGATAGTTTGTGCATCACTCACAGCTGATGAGGTGAGAACCATCATAAAAGAAACCTGGATTATACAATAAACCAGTCCCACTAGGTTCAACTGGTATGTACTGAGTTCTGTATTTATGAACCTTCAGCACAGTGTCATTTGCCTCACCCTACAGCTGTGTACTGGAAAGGAGAGATTTCATTACAGACCAGAAGTTCCTAATAGGAAAGCAGGTCAGAATGTGCTGCCAGGGCAGCAGAGACTCCTGGGCTCCTTGTGTGCATCGTTGGCATCACGAGAAATGTCTGGGCACTGCTGAAATAGATGCCAGGTAAAATAAAAATATGCAGAAGGACTGCAAAAACACTTTGCCCTATGAGTTTTCAGAGTTCACTGTAGCTTATTAGAAAAAACAAAACAAAATATTTAAGAGGTGACTTGACTCCAGGGAATAAACACTTACACATAGGGAAAAAAATAATGGGTGTCAAAGGGCTTTTTTGACTTAGCTCTGAAAAGTAAAATGAGATCCAGTGGATGGAATCTGGAGCCAGACACATTCAAATTGGAAACACGACCTACATTTTTAATAGTGAATGTGCTTAGCCATTGGAACAAAGTA